>NC_041336.1:37493892-37563892 GCF_004354835.1 Perca flavescens
ACAAGATCCAGGTTACAAGCGGCCGAAATGGGTTTCCTCAGGAGGGTGGCTGGCGTCTCCCTTAGAGATAGGGTGAGAAGCTCAGTCATCCGTGAGGAGCTCTGAGTAGAGCCGCTGCTCCTTCGCGTCGAAAGGAGCCAGTTGAGGTGGTTCGGGCATCTGGTAAGGATGCCCCCTGGGCGCCTCCCTAGGGAGGTGTTCCAGGCACGTCCAGCTGGGAGGAGGCCTCGGGGAAGACCCAGGACTAGGTGGAGGGATTATATCTCCAACCTGGCCTGGGAACGCCTCAGGATCCCCCAGTCGGAGCTGGTTAATGTTGCTAGGGAAAGGGAAGTTTGGGGTCCCCTGCTGGAGCTGCTCCCCCCGCGACCAGATACCGGATAAGCGGACGAAGATGGATGGAAACGGACAATTTCACACATTTTGGTACAGTGGCACACATACAGCTGACAGATCAATAAAGTTTGATGCTATGGAAGGTTAGACAGCTTCACCCTGCTACAGCCACCTCACATATTTCAAGCGATTATTGCTTTTTCAGGCGACTACTTTCTTTGAACTACCAAATCCTCTGATGTATGACCCGAGTTCGTCCTGCACAGGCCTCCACGGCATCCAATATTTTCTCAGCTGGTGCGGGAGTGTAGTACTGTGAGGAATGATGCTAAACTGCTCTTAATTATGCTTCATATTAACCTGTACAAAGACTTTTCATTAAATGGCCCCTATTATACTGCTTTTTAGCATCATATTTGTACTCCTGGGGTCTACTAGAATAGGTTTACATGCTTTGATGTTCAAAAAGCTTATTATGTTTTTCATACTGCCCATTGCTGAAGCTCCTCTGCCTGAAACACTCTGAGCTCTTGGCCCGCTTTCCTGAAAAGCCCAGTCTGCTCTGATTGGTGAGCTGGCCCACTCTGCTGTGATTGGTCAACCAAATTCAAACAAGCCAATGGGCGGGCTGTGCCTGCTCAGGCAGCACCTATGGGCAGCCCATATGAAAAACTAGGCTGGCATTTTCAATCACTGACATCGCTAATTGAGGATTTTCAAACAGGAATTTGGGCGAGGCGTTTCAGACAGTTTTTTTTTTTTACTTAATACATCTATTACATAAACAAAAAACTATTTAACACACTAAAGGACAGGAAACATCCAAAACAGCATAATAGGGGCTCTTTAAAACTGCTTAAGCATGCAGAGGGACCATTCGGTATTTATGGAATGGACCACCGGAGGAAAATAGGGGAGGGTCATGTGTTTTTATTCTTTGTTGATAGGAGGGTCATCCAATTTTTTTTTGTCTAGGACGGAGGGTCACCCAACTTTCGTATTTATTAGAAGAGCAAAATTTCAAAGTGGCTTGTTTGGTGCATATTTATCCACGTAGCTCCATGTAGCTCTCTCAGTCTCGGCCCCTTTCGCTAGCAGATGGGTCCCTCCCTGTTTAGTCAGCCAGACTAACTGTATCGTAGAGACCGTGGGATTTCCCAAACTGAATAAATCCCACTCGCACACATAAACAAAAAACTGCTTTGCTAGCTCGATCGTGTTGTAACTAAGACATCTGCTGAAAAAATAATTGTACTCATTAGCATGATTGCCGTACTGTTTAGTTAAAAAACATCCAAAACACCGTATGAAAACATAGCTGACCAGACGCAAGCTTTTATTTTGAAAAGCTGAAACTCACGCCGCGGATAGCACCAGCCGGCATTCAGGAAGGCATGAGACGGGAGGTATATCCTTTCGGTCCCGGTGATTATTTGTGAAATTGTGCAAGCGACAGCCTTTTCAAGGTATTTGAGAAGGAAGGAGTGGTAGCATGCAAGCTCCCAAATTGACGCTCGTCTGAGAAATGGAGTTTTGGATAATGTTTAGCTTCATCTGAATACTAGTTTACTAGAGGAGTAACTAAATATTTGAAGTAATGCAGTAATGAAGGAAGTGTGCATTTAGTTTCCATGCTTATTGTGTTTCCACAACAATGTTGGTGAGTAAATCTACTGAAATGGCCCCCACACCATAACACAGGAGTGGGATGTATAAGATGAGAATGCAGAGGTTTAGTGATTTATGTCATGGCTGTAGAAAAACAATGGGAATCTTTACGTCTTTGCCAAGCGCAAATCAGTACAATATATTGTTGGGGAGGGTCATCCCTTTTCTCCCAATCATTTTGGAAGGTCATCTATAATGTATTGCTGATGAAGGGAGGGTCAGGTCTAAAATAAATAATGAACAGTCCCTAAGGTAACAGACAGCAGTCGTAGAAAAGAAAAAGGGCGAAGAGCTAACACAACCTCACTGAAAAATCCTATAATGAAGACAAATTTGACCTTATTTGAGGTGAGTCACAACTTGTCAATGTCCTGAAGTGACCAGGTTCCAGTGAGTCTTGGAAACAGGACTTTTTCAGTGTGTGCAACATCAAAGGGAGAGAAAGAGCATAGTGCAGCATAGTAGGCTGGCTGGCTGCAGCACCCAATATCCAAAGATGAAAGAGCTGCTGTGCTGGCCTCAGAGTGTGAGTGACCGCTGTGTGTGTGTGTGTGTGTGTGTGTGTGTGTGTGTGTGTGTGTGTGGGTGGGTGGGAGGGGGGGGGAGATGGAAGAACGTTGGAATGGACGTACGTAGTAAGAGGAAAAAGAAGGAGAAGAGGGGTGCCCGATGGGGCCACCAGGAGCTAGTCTCTGAGGGTTTTGTGAAGGTGGATGGAGCTCAGCATCGCGGTAATCTACTCCACAGGAAGCAGTGAGGGGGGAGGGGGGCTGACGGTGGGGACAGGAGACGGGTGTAAAAGTTTTAGATGACAGCTGTGGTGGGGCTACAGAAATCAATACCCTTTTAGTTTCCAACCAATATTTCTCTCCGTTGAAACAAGAGGAGAAATAAATCTAGAAAAAGACTGAGGCTCCTGTAAAATAGGGCTTACAGTATATCCAGAACACAGCATGGCAGGGAAGGACAGTTGGATATATTGGAAATATGAAAGGTGATATATCAATAAAAGACATTCTGTAGACAGTAGCCCATAAAGATACCAGACCCTGTACTTTTGTTATTATTTTACACATATAGAAAAAAACTTTTTTTAAATGTTTAGTTTATTAGCTTCTTTCGTCTCTATGTAATGATAAACATTTCAGAGAGGAAGTCTGCAGGTGCCACCTGGCTTTGACCTCGTCAGTGACACATGGTGCAATCAAAAACCGATCCATAGCTCCACCTTGTGGACCTGGTCGTGTTCTGCAATGGTTGGGGATCTAAATAACAAAAGTTAAACATTAACCACAATTAGAGCTTGGGGATATGGAGAAAATCAAATATCGCTATATTTTTGACCAAATACATCGATGCAGCGATATTGTAGGGTTGACTATTGGTGCTGACTACATTTTTGATAAATAACTACCAGTAATGTGGATATAATGACTAAGTGGGTAAATAATAGAACAGTCTGGAAAATTCAGGAAATTACATGACTTTACTATAATGGAGCCTGTAAAACCAGGAAAAGCACATATTACGTCATATTACGATATGTGATAACCAAAATGTAAGACAATATCTAGCCTTATATATTGATATAAAATGCCTATGTTGCCCAGCCCTAACCACAATATTCTCACTAAAACATAGTACTGGTGCTATGGTAGTGCTGGATTTTAGAAGATGAAACCTTGAGTAAGATCATCATAGATGTAGCAATGTGGCAACAGATATATAGGTAATCTAAACTGGTTCTACTTCCTCCATTACTAATTTTAGATCACACCCCCAGTGGAAGAGAGGAAGGAAGGAAGGAGGGAGGCAAAAGAGGTGCCAAATGAGGAAGAGACAGAGAAGGTCACAGTAGTAGCTGTGCCACCATGGTGAGTAAGTGTGTGTTTGTGTGTGTGAGTGACATGAGGAAGGTCTGGATAGGACAAAGAGGACGCGCCTGCCCACACAGATGACCAGAGAGCAAGTATGCCAGCGAGACGGTGGCTGCCAAATAATCCAACGACAGCAAGACCACCAGCCTGAAAGTCAGCCAGCTACCCATGTGCATGCATGCGTGCGCGCGCGCCCACCCACCCACACACACACACACACACACACACACACAGTCATCCAGACAGCCAGCCAATGATCCATGCATGCAAGATGTGTTACTTTTTGCTGCCAGTACCAGCAGGCCAGCAGGCAAACAGAGTGCACGAAGACACTTCAGAGCTGCCTTATCTGGCCTTTAGCTCCGTCACAGAAACACTCAACAACATGGCTGGATGGTGAAAACACTTGTACCTTGCTAATTGAAGCATGGGCAACATTGTATAACAAGTGCATCAAAGCATATGATGGATTCATACTTGGCAGTTGATACTCCTACCCCCCCCCTTTCCCTTCTACCTTCTTACAATGGAAACTGAAGGGTATTCATTTAGTAAATATGTTACACATTTTCACAAGTTTATAGCAACTACAGAAAAGAAATGTATGTCAAGTTAAACATTATGTCTAACAGCACCTGTCCAAATTTGCCCCTTCAGAAGCTGACAAACTGGATGTTTGTTTGAAGTCAATCTTTAACAGCAAAAACTCTTCCTTCAATACATTTAAGGATAGGAGAAAGACCTGCATGACCCCTGCGGTGTAGAGCTGTCAACGAATATTCTAAATTTGAATATATATTCGAATAGTTTTAAAAAAACAAATTTCGAAGGTGAAAATTAATATTCAAATTTAAAAAAAAAAGTGGAAAAAAACGCTCACGGTAGCAGAGGCTGTCTGGCTGTCTGCTTTGCTAGCGCGCCTGAAAGCCGTTACATACTGGATGCAGCCCAGCTGGCGCATACAAATTTGACATCATGAGATCTCCGTGACTATTTATACCTGCGCTGGTGGTCGCGACACTAGCTGCAGTCTTTTCCTGAACAGCGGTGGCGCTGATGAGCAAAGGCTACCGACGCTGCCCTTTCTATGGACTAGAAGAAGAAAAAGGTAAACAACGGCAGAACCGGCAGCAGCATTGCCGTCAGTGCTTCGATTTGATTCACTGAGCTACTTCGTCGGATCGAGCCTTTCATTCACCATAAAAGAACTCATCTTGACCCAGTAAGTTTACCAGAGAGACCAGTAGTCACTCTGAGAGTCCTGGCATCATGTTGTCCGCGAACTCATTCAGGCCTCCAGTTTCCGCTTTGTCGCGCGCCGCTGAAAAAAAAGAGCCGATCGCGACCTCGGCTCGGCCGGATATTGCATCATTTTGACGTCACAATGTCGCACGCAACCAGATGTTCGAATAGTTTGAATATTCTGTGTTATTTTAGAGAGAATATTCAAATGTCATTTTTGAGCAATTTTGACAGCCCTACTGCGGTGACACAGTAACATGTACACAAAGGCTCCATAAATGCTAGGCAGTGCTTAATCCAATTTAAAGTGTTAAATAGGTCAAACTATACTAAGTAAAACTCCATGGCATCTTTCCGGAGGCACAATGTGATAAATGTAATTCTGCTGGAGGCTCTTTAAAGTGAGACTATGGAACCTTTGCAGGAAAAACTAATACATTCTTCCTTTAACAAACAAAGAAATAAAACCCACTCTTACACAATTCAATACGCTCAGGGGTTTTGCTGCTTCAGTCTTACTTGGTGACGTGGTATGACCAGTAGCATCTTTAGCAAACCTAAGCTAAATATTGTGTAATTGACATTACATATTCAGATTCCTAACTTTATGGCTCAGCACATGTGCTGCTATGTCCTTACCAATCTGAATGATAACTTACTTTTTTAATTTGTGTGCTTTTCTTTTGAAAAGTTCTCCTCTTCACCATGTTAACTACTTGTTTTAGAGGGTTCATCATGTTTTTTTATGATGGAAAACTGGAGCATGCAACTGTGTGAACGCTAGCAGGGCTTCAATAAAAATGCCAAATACATACTCTATGATTTCAGTTTTGATTTAAATGAATAGCCACACAAAAAAATTCTGCAATGACAAAACATGGCTTTGATTATTTGAAAGGCTGTTGGAACATCTAATAGGCATTTGAAACATCTGCTGCTAGATCTGACTCTTTTTATATCCAAAAGTAAAAGACAAGCATCTGAAAGGAGTCTCTCTTCAGAGCACACATCTTCATCAGGGTTACACTAGCTAGTTACTGCTTGCATTGCTATTACCATACACCTCCCAGAACCATTTATTTAGATAATATCCTCATTGAGGCGTGTGTGCAGAGCACCAAAATTGGCTTGTAATTAAAAGATGCCGGGGATTCTGAAAAAAAAAAAAAAAGATGCAGAGTGAGTTATTAAGGTCCTTCCTTTGGTTTAAAAATCAAACAGCACCTGGATGCCGCTTGCTTGCTTACACACAGAAAGAGAAAGTGATAGGAGCGCACACACACAACAGAAACACATAGGAGGCGTCAACACACACACGTGCACACACACACACACACACACACACACACACACACACACACACACACACACACACACACACACACACACACACACACACACACACACACACACACACAGTTGGCACATCAAGTGAGGTAATGTTCCCTCCTGTCTGCCTTCCAAGTACACTTCCTCTGCCTGGAATAATTGCTGCCTGGCTGCTTGTCTGGGAAAGCGAGCTGCTCCGTTCATTAGTTGCCCTAAATATCAGACACGCCGTCACTTTTAAAGGCTTAATTTCACTGCAGTCACACAGCCCCTCTTTCTGGTCCTCAACCGCCGAGAGCCGCGGAGTATGCTCCTGTTCTCGCAGGCATGACCTAAATAGATAAGCGGTAAGTGAGCGGGCCCCTTTCTTTTGGCAGCTGGGGAGAAATGAACGGACCGAGATGGGAGCAGACGGAAGGGGAGCCCTTGTGGTGGGAGGGTGACTAAACCCAAGTGGAGCAGCAGTGACAGTGATGGCGATGGAGAAAGCAGTATCCATTTTCTTACAAAAGTGGCAAGACAACACTGCTGTTTCCATGGAGACCAGCAAACAGTCATATTTCTTAAGGGACCACTGGGCTTCCTGCGGTGCTCTGTGATTGGCTCATTCAGATGCTGCAGACCCAGTATCTAAGGGAGATGGCTAATACACTCTTGGCCTGGTACAGGAAGTATGTACAGTATGTATGGCTGACTGGACCTGGTCTCTTTGGACACAAACAACAGGGACAAGTGGAAAAAATGTGATGTACATTTGGCCATATATCAGAACTAATTAAGACTATCAGCTCCACACAACTCTCTCTGGATCTCTCAGTATGACTATGTTCACAAGATTGGGGCGTCCGGTGACTTTTGCACGCAGAAACTCGAGTGAAGATAATGACCTCTTCTGAAGAGTCCATCATGTTTATTTAATCCTCCGTGTCCTCCTTGGTTACAAGCAAGTGCGTGGAGGAAGGGGGGCGGTGCACGATCACAGAAGGCTTGTATCACGTGGACAGTTTTGTTGTCATTACTTACAATTCCTCATGGGGGGAGCAGAAACTACTCACTATAGCTTTAAGTACCCTGACCTGTCGCACAATATTTACTATTGCTGCCCCCTCTTAGTCAATTAGTTGACTAATTGGTCGTTTTGGTCTTAAGCCCAGTTCAGACCAAAGATTCGCGACGAGACAAAACTGTTTTAGAGCGTAGCAAGGAAATGTTGCAGTGGCCTCAACTGGCCCGTGTCCGCTCAAGCCAGCTGATGGCGTCGCCTGCAACTCAGCTGGTCAAATCTCCAGAGGCTGCTTTTAGTTTTACCTGTTTCAACCGCCAATAGTGAAGTCAGCTTGTAAAGTCAGCTTCAAACTATAGAAATAAAATGATACATGATGCGTTTTATTTCTGTTATAAACTGTAAACTGGTTGAAAAGGCAGAGTTTTAAACGAGGCTCAACGGCCGCCTGCCAGCATGGATATGTGGTCGAGTGAGCTAGAGCGTGACTGAAGAGAGCGAGCGTCGTTAGAACAAAGCAGTGAATCAGAGAAAGAAAATGCTGTTTTTGGCCAAATTATCACTAGAAATGCAACTGTAGCAAGCATCTCACTATCACTAACATTATCCACATTCATATTGATGCAACAAATGATACATCCAGCTACAAAAAAGCCTAAACGTCATAAGTTAGAACAGCAGTAAAAAGAGACGTTGCTATGGAGAGGATACACCGTCTCGTCGCATTGGTGTGAACTAGCAGGTTTCAGAACGGTGCAGAATGGGTTATAAATGAGGCAATAAATACGTAAATAATTAAATACATTTATTTATTTCAAGAGACTTTTATTTCATAAGTCCATATTTATTTATTTCAAGAGACTTTTATTTCATAAGTCCCCATTTATTTATTTCAAGAGACTTTTATTTCATAAATCCACATTTATTTATTTCCATGGACTTTTATTTCCTAATGCCACATTTATTTATTTCCCTCTCTATTTATTTCCAGTTCTTATATGCAAATCAGGGGGCGGGGCTATCTCTCACATTCAGAACAGAGCCGTGGGCAAAAAAAAGCTGGCGAAGTGAGAGTGCAATACGACCGGCAGTTCGCAGTACTTACCCAGCCCACAGTCACCTATTCTAGGGTAACTAGACCACCAACTAGCGCTGACCTGACAGAGCACCACAACAGGCAGCTTGCGGTGCTCTGTCCACTGCGGGTTGACACGACAGCTGAGGCGTTGTTAAGTGAGCTAACTACTGCTCTAATTCACATTAAACTGAACATTTCAGTTGAAAGTGAAGTGAGACAAGGTGAATGGGAATTTTTCTCGAATAGAAACGGGTATGTCTCTCTCCCCCACCTGTGCCTGCTGCGCTGTGGCCGTGTGTGTGTGTGTGTGTGTGTGTGTGTGTGTGTGTGTGTCTGAGAGACCTCCAGCTTACATTGGGTTCTCCGAGCGACGAGCTAGCAGCCCCGGCAGGCGCTAGCTGGCTGTTGCGTCACTATATGGAGCTTCTCAACTCCGAAAACTTTGAAGCAAATTGTCAATTCTGCAACGATTTTCGCAAGACTGCCTATATTCGAAATCTAAACAGTTCATTTCTCGCCTAAAATGTTCTCAGAAGTGAATTTAATGATGAATAAGATGGCGAAAATTGTTAAAATTGTCCTGTTGTTGGTCTGTCAAAGAAATCCCATTCATCTTGTTCTGAATGTGAGAGATAGCCCCGCCCCCTGATTTGCATAAAAGAACTGGAAATAAATAGAGAGGGAAATAAATAAATGTGGCATTAGGAAATAAAAGCCCACGGAAATAAATAAATGTGGATATACAAAATAAAAGTCTCTTGAAATAAATAAATGTGGACTTATGAAATAAAAGTACCATGAAATAATTAAATGTATTTAATTATTTATGTATTTATTGCCTCATTTATTTATTTCATGATGCACTTCAAAGGCATATTTATTTATTCATGTATTTATTAATTTATTTATGTATTTATTTAATTCTGAATAAAACGGCATTCCATAAAAAATGGCTGCTAGCAGCTTGGAAACTAATTAAGAACTATGAGACCGTTTTTCTATTGGGCCATTTCACACGTGCACTTTGTTGTGTAAATGCTCCAGCAATTTAACATGTCAGCGTCATGACTGAAAAGGACCACAAGCACTGTTTTCCCATAAAGGTTGCTTTAATCTGCTTCTCCCTCCATAGGCCAATGTGAATATGAAGCCCACAAGGCTAGGTCTTCTATGTTAGAGCAGCTTACCTAGCTACATGATGAAGTTTGAACAGTATTGTCCTAGATGTTTGATTTCTACTACAGCCTCTTTTAGTTATCTAGGAACAGTGCTGGACTGTAACTAAGTACATTTACTTTACTTAAGTACAAATTTAAGATACTTCACCACCGCCACTTTCTATAATATAGACTATAGAGATATTATAGACAGTTTAGATATGAAAGAGGGGAGAACGAGGGGGAATGACATGCAGCAAAGGGCCGTAGCTCAGAATTACCCCTGCGGCCGCTGCGGCAAGGACTGAGCCTCTGTACACATACAAAGAGGCTCATTCCTTGACGCAGAGGCCCAAGGTTCGACTCCAACCTGCAGCCCTTTGCTGCATGTCAATTCCCCTCTCTTTCCCCTTTCATGCCTGTCCTATACAAATAAAGGCCTAAAATGCCAAAAATCTTTTTGCTGTTCAACTTAGGGTGATTTTACTGATGTATTTATTGTGTTGTTTGTCGGTAGTACTTATGATGGCACCTTGTCACCTGGACTCCTGCATCCTCTCTGCCTCAAGAACCACAAAGGAAATAAATATTGGGCCATTGTGTCATTGACATGTGTGTAGTTGTGTGATTTAATGTCCTCCTCCTCATAATGTACTCAACTAGAGTAAACCTGAAAGCACAATGGGAAGAACACAGATGTTCTCCGGGTTAATGCACTAGAAGAAATCATTTCACTAGAAGTGCATCCACTACAGTCACAGCAATTATTGTGAAGCAACACATATGTCCTTGATTTGAACTATATGTGAAACGCAGTACACTTCCTGTCTTGGCCTTGGAAAAAAGGCAGGTTTTATTGTCTGACCTATCCTTGGAAATGATTGCATCTCTTGTCTTTCCTGCCCTTTGGAATTGGAATTGGAAATTGATTTATTTGAAACAGGGACAATGCACAAATAAACATTAAACTTGTTAAACAAGAGAATATGTCTTGGGCCAGGTTATAGCAACAATTGCTAATTTCCACCTGTAGTCCCTGGGCAGGTAAAACAAATTTAAAAAACAAAACAAATTACAATTACTTGAAAACATGACACATCATCTTGGATGTTCACCTTTAAGGTTGTATGTAGGATCTACCCAGAGCCTAGGCCGTAGTCTTCGTAAGTGGCCTGAGGTTTATACTTGCGTGTGCTGGTGTGTCTTCGTCATTCTAGCGTATCTCTTTAAGAGAATAGCAGAGCTGGTGTATGTGCGCGGGGAGTGTGTGTAGAGCGAGTGAGAGAGCGACAGGGATTAGCTAGCAACGGGGATTAGCTTCGGAGCGAGAACTGACTCTAAAGTCGTAGTGAGAGAAACAAAGTGTCTTCCCTGTTCTTTCTCACCATGGTCTGAAAGCTGGAGCAGGAAAAGTTAACCCTCTCCTTGATTTCATGTTGTTCACAGAGAAGGAGAACCAGGAAATGAGTAGGGGGGAAATTCAATGCTACCAAGCCCAGCAGACCAAGTTGTTACGGTCTGCGTTGCCGCTACTCAAAGATACATTTCTAGGGAGGTGCACGTCAGGTTAGGGTCCGTACCCACAGACATACGTACGTTCGGCGTCGATTTAACACAGGACCATAAATTGGGCTTAATTGCACCTATTGTCTTTTCTGCCTTCGACACCATAACACATCATGTTGGATGTTCACCTTTAGGCTGACAATGAACAGAGCTTTAACATCTGACAGCAGTGGTTGAAGGACATTTCACTGTATGGTGTGTGTGGCATTTGAATGCATTTGGTATATCCAGCTTTTGACACTTTTCTGTTCGCAGATGTCCTTATTTATTACAGTGAACTATCTCTGAGCAAATCAAGGAAAAGGAGGGCCCACCGTAAACAATTAAAATGTTCATAGTTTCCCCTCTTTGTTTCTGTTACCTGAATGATAAACATTACCTGAATGGTGACTTTAGGAGGAATGAGGCTATTAAAAAAGACCATTCACATCTCTTACTATATTGTTGAAATAGTTCATACAGTTCTTGCTTTTACCTTTAAATAACATGACAGCAGTTAGGATAGCATACTTTTTCTGAGTGTGTGAGATTGTGCAGATCAGAGGTGTGGTCGACATACCGTTGCCTTCTCTAAATCAGCTTCTGAGGAGGTGGGAGACAGGGGGCTGATGGGACTGAGGGAAGGGGAGCTTCCGACACTGGAGACGTACTCGGGATCAGGAACATACAGAACCTGCAAACACAATCCATGTCTGTATTTACGCAGGCACTGCCTTTGTGCAAACACGCATTGCACACCACACATCCACGCAGAAGGGAGGGATTAAAGAGAATCACACCCCCCCCACACACACACACACACACACGTTTGACAAGGCAAATGTTTGACAAGGCAAATGAGATGTAATCACGTGAATAGCCTCATGCTACTGACAGGGATTAAGAGAGAAAGGGAAAGTGACGGTTATGATGTAACGTCAACGTGTCAGAATTGGCAGTAATGGGAACGTGGGAACTGATGCTTTTCATGCAGTTAGAATACATACAGTGACTGTAGTCAGCGCATTTCTTTTCCATATTATATATATATATATATATATATATATATATATATATATATATATATATATATAGTAATTATTTATAAAACAATACAAAACAATTCCCAAAACCCAAAGATAGTTTTATTTTTACATTTGACAAGCTGGAACGAGTACAAGAGTTATAATTATTTGCTTAAAGAAATGTCGATCGACTAATGGATGAATCAACTAATTGTGCCAGCTGTATTTCTATATTGATGGAATGTGATGCATCTATGGGTTGCAATAAACATGTACTAAAGGAATAGTTTGACCTTTTGGAAAATATACTTATTCGTGCTCATGCTGAGAGTTCAATAAAAAGACCAATACCACTCTCACAGCTGCTCATTTAGTATAAAGCTATCGCCAGGACACAGTTAGCTTAGCATTACGACTGTTGACAGGGTGAAACCGCTCTGTTCAATATGTGGGGTATTTTCGATATGGGGTTTGTGGATTTTATTTTGACGCCAAGAAATACAGAGACAAAATGTCTTTTTGGATTGTCACTTTCCTCCATTGAAAAACAAATTTGGACTTTGGGTCTTTTGCTGAAGAAAAAAGATAAAAAGCCAGGGAAGCTGGCAGTGTGTTTAGCGGCCTAAAGACGGGTCGTTTGCGTCACATTGTCAGAACTAAAGCATCTTTGGGAGAATTCACACATATAATTATACCTAAAATAGGCCCTTTGCAATTAATTGCATCCTAATGGGTCGACTGGCACTGTAATTAGCAGCTGATTAAGTGGGGATACGGATGGTAGGGATGTGAACATTGAGTTAGCAAGTTCTTCTGAGAGAGTAGAAGGATAAACACATGCAACATGTGATGTTCCCAAAACAACGTCTACGTCCAATACCTCCACCTAGATTCCTACATTCACTGTGGAAAATGTTTAGTGACAACCCATTGCGAATGCATTATGGACCGTCAAAAGCAGCTACTGTGAGATTGACCGGTTTGTGAGAAGATGGCAGGTCTGAGGTTGCTGAAGGACGGGGATGAAGTGATGCGGCTGCATGTATCAGTGAAGGCGTGCACGGTGGTTCACACCTGGCCAGGCACCACTGCTCTGGAGAACAGCTTGTTCAGCTGAACCAGTTCGTTGGGTGTGGTGTCAAACTTGAGCGCAATGCTGTTCAACGTGTCCCGCGATTCCACCTGGACCACAAAACAAGAGAGAGGGGGGACACACAAAAAAATAAAAATCACACTGCTGATTTTGTTCAGGGCATTTCCACAAAAGCTGTACAGGGAAGACTTGAAGATGTGACACAGATGATGAGAGACGGAGAGGGAGAGAGAAAAAGAGAGAGAAGCGGAAAAACAAGAGCTGTGCAATTATTACTTTAATGTTTCATTTTTTTCACGTTAGATTTTGGGATGTTATGCTAATTAAAGCTGTCAGCTTTCGACCAGGAATAGATTCCCAAAGGAGGTACCGTTGCTGGTAGAATTATGAACTGACATGAATGTCAGCAACAGTCTTGTGTTATCTTGTGAACCACTCAGGTAGCTACATCTACTTGTTTTTTCCAATTTATGAATTAATTCTTGTCTTTATTGATTGCTCAATTATTTCAATTATTTAATGAATCGTTTAATGAATCATTTAGTCAAAACAAGTCTAGTTAAAAAAATAAGCACTTCATATTTTCCCACAGCCCAGCGGGTGTGTCACGCTTCATGTTTCAACCTTTCCAAGACCAAAATCTCAAGAGGAAACGTGTAAGAACTGGATCAAACTGTGTGTTGGTGTGTTCTAGCGTAAGCTGCAATCGTCAGTAGGGCTGGGTATTGTTTAAAGAATTGCAATGCAAGTACCCTTAAAGTGATACCGATACCAAACAAGTACTTTGCTTGATTGATTCAATTTTTTTTTCTACTTCATTTGATACCCATCATGTGATTGGAAGAATCTTGGCACGCTAAACTGCCAATTCAAATACACTGCGCTCAACTTCACCGCACCACAGACTGTATGGGTTGTAGCGGCTATGGCAGTGGGCCAATCACATGTCGTGTTAGATCAAACAATGCTTGCAGTAGTTGGCTGCGAGCAAAAAAAAAAATCTGGGAAAAAAAAAAATTAGGATCAAATGCAGGTATTGTTTGACTGGACAAGTTTCGATACTACTCTGTATTGTGTTATTTTGGTAGTAGTCTCGCATTGCCAGATCTTCCTCCACAGTGCCGAGGAGGAGGGTCTGGCTAGTATTCCGGGATGGGAGAAAAACGTGCTCTGGTTTATTGGCATTTCTTTAAACCAATCACAATGGTCCTGGGCGATGCTAAGCTCCGCACGGTGCCACTGCTAAATAGTCTCGGGAAGGAACTTGTTTGGTTTTCCTGTGGCACTGGAGCAACCCCGGAAGAGGAACGTCGAGGATATAGACTATTTTGGTAGATACCTTAAAAAGGTATTGAGTATTGATACCGAGCCCTAATCGTTACCATGCGTGGCTAACTAGCTTCCTACCTACAGTAGTAACCAAGCGTTACTTCCAAGGCCAAGGAGCATTTGATACTATATTACTTTGTGGGGGTAAAATACAAGTGATATAAAAAAACCTGTTCATGAGTAGCACATCCACCGTGTTATTTCCCCACTGTGTGGAAGCCCATCCTGGATGCTACTATATCAGAGTGTAGGCTAATGTTAGCAGCATTATTAGTCAAATATACTGTTTGAAAAGACAAAGTATAAATCAAACTCCTTTCTTGCTTGTTCAAGTATTCCTAAAGAACAAGTCTGAACATTTCCTAATCATACTAACCCTAGGACTAACTAGCTATACAATTTATTAAATTGAATAAAAACATATCATCCTGAACTTAATTCAGTCTACAAGCAAGCTGAAGAACAGGTAGTACTTCATGTTAGCTGAGCTTTAATGTATCATACAGGCTGCTGTTGTGGTGACATCCTGCGCTCAGCTGCTGCACCCTGCAGTTTTACACAGGTGCATTAGCCTGTCTCCACCATTTCAAATCCATACAACAGAGACGGGCTCCAGGTGTTTGAACTAGTTAAGCATCTTACATGCCCAGCGGGAGTTTCTACTTTCCAAATAAGGACGACAACCATGTCAGAAACAGCATGCGTATGTGAGAAATGTGATGTGAAATTTTTTTTTTTACCTCAGCGGAGAGAACCCCTGAGAACCAGACAGGCACAGTTGACTCCGAGCCATGTATAATTAGGACAGGATAATGGCACTGTGTGTTTTAGTTTTTTCTCTTTCAGTCACGGGACAGCCTCGGTGTGTGTGTGCATCGATCCTCCTGTGTGTGTATGTGTGTCTGTGTGCGCGCGCACAGTCCCACAAAAACACCCAGCACTGACCGCTCCAAATTCTTGACATGACAGATTGTTTTGAGGAGGATATTCATGCACCAGCAGACAGACAGAGACACAGCCCAGTAATCCACAGGTAGTTGAGTAAAGGAAAACCAAGACAGACTGGAACATTACTTACACAGGATCATTGTGTGCGAGTTAGTCACACATGACATGAGAGAATCATGGTAAGTCAACACATAACATCAAGGGCAGGGAACAGAAAATACAAAAACTCAGAAGCCATTTGCAACCAGTGAATGTTGTCACAGTTCAAATCATTAACAATGACGTGCACTAACTTGTGCTCCAAAAACAGAATGTTTTGTCTCCAGGTAGCAACTGAAAGTCAGTGTGAAGTGAAAAATTAGAAGCTATTGCCTTTTTTCACTGTAGGACAGCATTTCAACAGACAAAATCTTTAGTAAACTCAGAAACATTGATATTTAGTGTGCATTGGCTAATATTTGATTTGAAACAGAGCTCTAAGGAATTCATATTTCAAATATTTGACATACAAAGTGGACTTAATTTAGCAAGAACAAGTGTATCATCCCCAGAATCTGTGGCTCAGAGGAGAAGCCTGTTAGCTTGAGCATCTACTGATGATGGGACATAGCAGGGCTTTGGAGACAGGGGCCAAGGCTGGGGACAGGGACAACGTAGCTGTGGACTGGGTTGAGGTGAAATGAAGCCAGGTTAGGACTGAGATAGGATTGACAATGTCAGGTGACATTTTTCTATTGAACAGTTCCTACACAACACCGATTTTAAATTGTAGAGAAATCTGAATATGTAGTAGATTTCCTCTCTGTCATTGGGGAGAACACTGCTGGTGCATTCCCAGCAAGAAGAAGGAACACTAGACATTCAAACTTGTAAAAACCCTGCAGAAAACTCTTTGTATTTGAATCCGGTACAAATCTTCTTTAAATCCAATTGAGCAGAATGTTTGTCCATGCCTCTGATACTAAATATAGGTGTCATTTTAAATGATTAATGATCATGGTTTATTTAAATTGGTAAAACATCTAATTAATGGATTTAGGCAAAACACCCATCCCCAATGAGGCTTTGTCTGAATAAGCCCACTACAGGCAACCTGAGAAATAACAACAACATTGTTACAACGTCTCAGAGCACAGGTTAGACAACACTGGGTTGAGAGTGTGCTAAGTGCTAAACCAAGGCCCAGACTGCTGGCTACACTAGGTTTGGATGCCCTACCTGCTGGGGCAACACATTCATCAGCACTGAGGTCAGTTACGCTGCTGGGATACAGTCTCCATGACTCAGCAAAGTGAGACATTTTTGTGGACAACAATGAACAAGGCAGAGCAGGGATGAGTTGTGCAGTATGGGCTGGGTGGGTATGCTGTGCAGGGCTGACGGAGATAGTAGTTTCACAGTGAGCAGAAGTACACTGCAGATGATGATGGGATGGGTGGAGACTGACCACTCTAGGCAGGTAACTGGTTGCAAATGGATGTTACCAGATTAAACTGAGGTGAGGACCAAATGCAAACGTTTAGACTTCCACTGACAATCATACTACGTTGACTAAAAACTAAATAACTTGTATTATCATGGATTGCAACCAAGAGGCCTCCTCACTTGATTTATTGCCTAAGTAAACATTTTCCTAACAAGTTTAGGGCCTCAGGCGCTAGTTTCACGTCTTCTTCAATACAGCATGTTGTTAACAGTGTTTCCTCTATGTTGATTTTGTATGGGGTGGGTGGTGGGGGTGTTGTTGTTCGGACAGACCTGCCCCCACTGCTAAGGAAAATCCTAAAGGAAACACTGTGTTCATTTTGTAAATTATGGTCCCATTTATTTTAAAATGGACGATAAAGCAGGGGATGCTTAGTTTAGGGCATGGCTACGCGCCGACCTGTCAATCAGGACAGAGGCTTAGCAATGCTAACCCCTGCACTGTGTGTTTACACTTCATCAAAGTTAACTGAAAAAGTTTTGGTCGCCTAAAAATGTTTTGTTCAGCATTCTGCCAACAAAGCTGGCTAGCTAGCGCTAGCTGGTAACTTAAGGGTTAGGGTTGGCTCTTCTGAAAACGCTTTTGAGGCGCAGCTGTTTTTTATGCCTTGATTGAGTCAGGTTGCTAGGATACTGAATATCCGCGGAAGTAGTTTTTCTGGTATTTGTCCCCACCTATTAAGTGACAGTGACGACCGCAGCAGTCTTTTACCCAAAGTTGAACATTTCTCAACTCTCAGCGACGAGAAAAAAATTCCAAACGTGCAGGGCTCAGCGCAGAACAGACGCTCAGTGCCTCGCCATGCTGCTGGTGATTGTATAGTATAAATATGCGACAAAGCATTAACTTACGTAGGCCTCAGTTAGTGTAGCAAATGACAAGGAAAAAATGCCAATGCTTCACACAGACTGCCTTTTAATCCAGATGTCTATTTTTGCCCTGTTCACAGACAGATCTCCTTGAAGGGTCAAAGTGGAGAGACACAATAACAGCAGTTTGTTGAGATGATTAAATTGTCCTGCTAGATCAAATGTTAATTTGATCAGTTCCTAGAAACAAATCAAATTAGAAGGCATCCTTCATATTTCAAAATGCTATTTGATACCCTTATAGCTTCACTGCTTGTTCATCAGGCCAGATTTAACTTAATAATTTGATCAAAGTTAAGATTAAATTAAATGGAGGTTGCAGAGCAACCAGGGCAGTGAAGACAAGGACAAAGCTCATGGCTGTCAGGTTTAGAAATGAACGGTAGGGGTGGGCGATATGGACAAAAAATTATATCTCGATATTTTTTTCAGATTTTGACGATAACGATAATTAGATGATATCCTTTAAAAATGTGTTTTTAAAAGTTTGAGTTACTTAATCACTGATGATAATAATGGGCACAATGTTGAATAAAAACAGTTCTTATTTATTTTCTTTAAAATGTAAAAACAATTCAAAGACAAAATACTACTATACTAATACTAATCGAACTAGTGTAGGAGCATTGAACTCTGAGTGCACATTCAGTTGTTCTCCTCTGCTGTAATGTAAATTGTGCAGCATACAAGCAAGAGGAAATCATAATAATAAACAAAGGGCTCTGTTCTGTAACATATTGCACACAACCATGTCCTTATTGGAAGCAGTCCTGGAGCTGGGATAGGGTAGAGTCAGGCCAGGTACTGATAGTCCTTCTACTGGGCTGTATAGTCCTCCTGACCGGGACTTATGCTGGGATCAGGAGTTGGATGTGACCTGACTGGCCCAGGTGAGCGAGAGGAGCAGTTCTGTATCTTTCTTGATGTTAGAGTAACATGGTCTAGTGTGTTCTTCCCTCTAGTAACACAATCTACATGCTGGAAAAAGCTGGGGGAGTACAGACTTTAAGGACGCCTTGTAAAAGTCCCCTCCAGGTGATTGTGTTGCAGTGTATTCACTATGGTTAGCAGTGAGCCAAACTTGTGCTAACGTTAGCATTGGGGGCTATGTAGACGGCAGTGTGCTGTTTTCGTAGTAAATAAAATGGCCTGTATATTACCGACAGGGCTCCAGGTCAGGTGAGCCGTGCTGGACAACGATCCTGCTTTTGGTACTCCATTCATTGTGCACAAAAATGCAGTCCTCCGCCTCTGGTCTTGTCTGAGTTATTTTCTCATCCTGCCGGTAGCTAGCTTGGCGTGCTAGCGCCGACAACCACCTGCAGTGCCCGGTCTGGCTGTGTCCTCCGGGATGCTATGAGCCGCCTGGAAGGCTCTCGTAACGGCTGTGTTGTATCGTAGTCCTATTGATTAGTTAAGTGTGGCTGTACTTGTATAAATATACACCGACAGGAGAGCTAGTAGCCGCTGCACAATTGCGCGCCGCCATCTTTGTTGACATTAGTGAATGTGTAGCGTTCCAATGCGTGTTTTGAAGTGTTTTTTTCTAAGTAATTTACATACTCGATAATGTCAATTTGCACATCGTTAACACAACAATGACGATATTATCGTAAACGATATATATTGCCCACCCCTAATGAACGGTATTCGTCACAAGCATTACAGACCAAGCTTGTCTGTGTGTGATATAGATAGCAACGTGTCTAAGATGTAGAAACACACAAAGTTAAAGTGATGGCTTGGAGTAATTTCACCCTAGGGTCCTTTGCCCCACGATCTTGAGCCAAACAACCCCCCAGAAGCTTTTTTCACCTGGGTCGAACATTGGGAGAGTTAGCGTAGAGTAGCGTTATCAGCTAAATAGCTTAGCGCAGGCGCTAATGGATCCAGGAGTGTATCTTGTACATTACCCCACTAATAATGCCCGAAATGATACCAAACTTCTACACTAGTACAAATAGGTATGTGTCCCATCTTAAACATCTCCCTAAAACTGTGTCCTTAACTGCTCTCCAACATCTAATGACATCATTAAGGTCCCTGATGATTTGTCATCTCATCAGCTCTATAAAGTCTTACTGTAAGTGTTTTATGACTGGAAAATGAATTAAAATTGTATTAATTCGTGTTTTAGGAGACAAGAGGAGTTGTCCTTCTTTTTGAACGTAAGGAGTTAATAATAGGCGGGGCACGTATAGTCAGAGCCTTTCTTCCAGGCGGCTTCAGCACAGGGCATCGATTCTTCCTAGGTGCTATTAGCTACCGTCTCCTCCATGAACTATTTATTTTTAGCTTTATAGCTCCTCTGTTGCTCAGCACAAAGCCGACCTGCAGGACATTCAGGGCTACAGGACATTTACAGCTGCAAAAACACTCATTCTGCAATATAAGGTCACATATTAGGCTTATATTGACAAATCCTCTGCTTTTTGCTCTCAAACGTTAATATTTTAAAGCTTACCCTGACTTCATGACAGCTGATGGCTCTTGCATCAAATAGCTGTTCTGGTAGTTCTTCGTATCAGGATCGCAGCCAATGAATATGGATAAAAATATCTGCTGTTCAATGCAGTAAACATTGGCAAAGCCAGGTGGTGGGCTGGTCTTGGCACTAAACGTGGTGTAATAATAGTATGATTCAAGTTTGCCTTTAAAGCGTAATGAATCACTTCATCTACATAGGCACGTGATGTTCACAACACAAGCAGCGTCGTACGTCACAGAACCACCAAGGGACCACAAAAATGACACATGAACACGCAACTCCACCAACCTATAACAGGTTTCCCTGCCAATATAAGGGTTAGGTGCAGCACCTAGGGCGAATTAATGTAAAATCATCAAAACAAACAAAGACTTTTCTCAGATCTAATAATTGTAGTTGGTCCCCAGTGGACTTCTTTAGCGAGTTTTGTCTTTTAAGATTTATTTATTATCTTCTCTAGATTTTCCAATATTGTAGACACATATATAGTATAGTGATAAACAGTCCAACATGATGTGTAAAATTGCATTTCTTTTTAATTGAAAAACAACACATTACCCCTTAACCCCCCGCCAAATACGTTCGCCTAAGTCTTCTACAATCCTAGGGAAAACACTGCTAAGAGATGCAGCCATTGATCGTACTGTAAGAGGAGCTATCTCTAACTCAATTAAGGGGCAGAGGAGAGGGGACATGCAAATGTGACCCACTGATAAAGACCTGTTATTGACACATTGACAGCAGAACGAGGGAGGGGGAGGGAGGGAGGGAGGGAGGGAGGGAGGGAGGGAAAGGAAAATAGAGAGTAATCACAATCAGGATCATAGACACTAATGACAGGTACACCCTATCTTCCTATCCTCCAGATCAATAATACCCATTATTCATCTCAAACTGGGGATGAATAATTAAGCCTCTTCCCGTTAGGGCGACATCTGTCCTTCTGAGCAGAAGGGTAGAGTAAGGCCGTGACAGCCATCTTGAGAGTGACTGACATCTAGCTAATGGTCACTCTTGTTGAACAGGAGACAACGCACAGATTCAACAAGGGCAGTTGGCTGGACAGCCGAAGACTAATAGCTCCATTAAAGAGTCCACTGGCATCTTGGTAGGAACTTTAAGTATAGAACATGAGTGCAAATCGATGAGTGCTACTGCAAAAGACAAACCAAGGAAATAAGATGCAGAGCTACAGATTCTGTTTAATCTGTTTAAAGGTAACAATTCACAGCTGTTGGCTGATCCACAGTTTTATGTAAGGACCCTTTTCAGATTCTTAATGAAATTTATTTTTAATTCTTTTTTCAAACCATAATCCTCACAATAAATCGACTGCGTCGTCATCAACCTGGAAATAAAACTCTACGGTGTACGGTTTAATCACCCATAATGCCATATTATAGCGGCTATCGCTTCTCATTTTATAATGAAGGATGAAGCCTAGCTTTAGCGTGACAGTTGCCATAGCAACTATGTCGTTACTACCCTAATGGCATGTGTATTGTGTGCGACCACAGCCTTGCTGATCGTTTGCAGAACTAAATTTAGACTCTCTATAAGTGACGGGAGAGAAAGTCACATCATTCTGTCCATTTCAAGTTTTATGTTTGACTCTTCCTCCTTGTGTCAGGCGTTGACCTCATGCTTCAGGCTTTGTTAGATTGCCCACTGATCTACCAACACATGTGCAGGGATCTAATGACACGCAAGAAGCCGCAAAGCAAAAAGAGATAGCACTATTTCAACTTTGAAATGCCAAAGCTTAGGCAGTATTTGAGCCGGGGTTTTGTGGGAGAGGGTCAACGTACTTTTCTATTGGGAGGGACAATAAACAATACAGTGAAACATGTACACATGGTGAGGGCTACAAAATAACATTACAACGACAGGATAATTGATAGACATGAACACATGTTGTTTCTTCAAGAAATCATGAAATCATATGGATTTTAAAAACAGAAAAAGTATTCTCATTCCACCTGGGCTAAATTGTTGTGCTGACAAATATTTTAGTCAACTTCAAAGTTCATCTGTATCTAGAAAAACCAGACCAATTTACTGTAGTTCATATTAAGTGTTAATAGCAACATCATTGGGATACTTAAATTTACTTTTTCATTACTCTAATCATTACATTTAAAAGTGGAATTAACAGCCAAGTCATTTTGTAGCTTGGCTAACTAACAAAGTATTATATCTTATCAAATCTGAAAATGAGAAGCCTGCTAACAGCACTGATACTGCCCTTGGCTTTATGGGGGACAATTGGGCGCAGGAAGGCTGTAGTGATGGGACATTTTATGTTTTAAAAGGGTCATTGTTACAAGGGTACGCTCTGGCTCAAACCCTCCGGCTAAGGGCTGATTTCACTGGAGAAGTTCCCTCGTTTGTTAACACAATGTGTTAAAAATAAAAACAAGTCATTTATTGCCTATGGAAAGCAACACATTACCAAAAATGAAAAGACATCTGAAAACAATGTTTCGTCTCTCAAGTTTTTCCCTTTGGTTATCTTTAAACAAGAATCACAGGCTCAAACATGAAGGTGGAGCCGGAGCAATAGTTCAAATAAGAATGCTCTGACAAAAAGGGAACAGAGTGAGATGCTGACATCTGGGCCTTGTCTTAGTCTGCTCATCTACCCATCCAGTGTCTCTATCTTAGATAGATGCATTCCCCTTCATCCCCTCCTCCATCCTTTTTAACGTTGCCATCCACACACCTTTCCAATCCCATCATTTCTCCATCACCCTTTGACTTAGACTACTCTCAGACAGGGAGCTGTGAAAGAGCTGAAACAGTGGGATCCCCTCGCCTACCCAGCGGTGAATAATGCAATCAGAGTGACTGATTGTCAGGAGGGTGCGGAGTTAAGATCGCCGTCGATGTGTGTGTCTCTCTCGGTCTGCACAAGCACACACACCTGCCGCTCAGCATATGACTCATCAAATGTCCGCAAGTCCTCTAAAGCCCACAGCACTTCCTCTAAGCCCAGCAGAAATCCATTCAACCTGCAGACTGGTGGTTCTTCACATCTGGGTAAATTGTGACACATCTGGATCAAACTGTATTTCATATACAGTAGTTTTTTGTTAAGCTGTACTTGGGCACAGCAGTGTGGTGAGCCAAATGCTAATTCTAGCATGCTATCATGTTCAAAATGAAAATGCTAACATGCTGATGTAAGGCTGTTTACCATGTTCACCAAGGTTTGCTAATTATTACTTAGACAAAATAAAGCTGAGGCTGATGGGAATGTCATTGGTTCTGCAAGTATTTTGGTCAAGTATTGGACAAATTAATTTTGACCTGATGATGGCGCTACATGAGACATTAGGGCAGTGGTTCCCAAACTGGGGGGCACGCCACCTTAAGGGGGCCTGGAGCTATGACAAGGGGGGCGAGGCAAAGGCTAAATATAAATAAATGAATGATGCATGGTTCTGCTAGCCTAGAAATCTAGACGCACCCTAGCGGCAGCAAATGTAATTTGCAACAAGGGTCAGTCTAGCAACTCTCCGTTGCGAGCTGGAAAAACCAAATTCTAGTCAGGCCAATCACATCTTGTATAGAGTCGGTGGGCGGGGCTTAACATAAGGACGGCAGAGTTGCGACGGATCCGCGTGAATTCCCTGCTACTTGAAAACAAAGAAGATGGCTGCTGCTGCTGGCGAACAGTGGTCTTTAGAATCTGCTTTGGCCGTGACTCTGGAAGACATGGAGTTCAGCTTTTCTTTGAGAAAAGAACAAAGAACGGCACTGAAGTCATTCTTAAACAAAGGAAGATGTGTTCGCAGTTTTGCCGACCAGATAAGGCAAAAGTTTAATCCGTCAACTAGCGTTGCTCTGGTTGGCTATGAGTGCAGAGGGAATTTGAAAGACAACCGTTTATCCCGCCCCTCGGATTGAGCCCTGCCAATGGTGAGATCCCAGACCCAACATCTTGATGTGGGGCTGGCTTGTCAGGCTATGGTTCTGCTGCACTGCTAGCAAAGCATGGACAGGTTTGTGAAAAGACTGCCAACGTAAAGCAGACGATGAAGCTACAGAAAATGCCAAAACTACTAAAGCAAAGACAAAAAAAAAAGTGTAGGGGTGACTACAATATGATCTAAGGAGCCTTATTTGACTGCCAATCTCCCAGTCTAAACAATGCAATGTTGTTTTGTTGACCATCCTTTCGCGGCGAAACAGCTGATAGTGGCGCACCTCTCTCTCTCTTTCTGTCTCGTCTCTTTACAAAGAAACA
Source organism: Perca flavescens (assembly GCF_004354835.1). Classification (NCBI taxonomy): domain Eukaryota; kingdom Metazoa; phylum Chordata; class Actinopteri; order Perciformes; family Percidae; genus Perca; species Perca flavescens. The sequence goes on from NC_041336.1 coordinate 37,518,615, forward strand.
GCTGGTTGCGGCGCATCAGGTGTTCTGTCTGTCTGTCTGTCTCCGCTCTGTTTCAAGACAAGGATATAGAAAGAAACCTGAAGAAAATGTTTGGGAACCACTGCATTGGTGGATCACTAAACGTATTACAATTCATCCTGATTAATGTAAAAATGTGTGTTAAAAATGTCATAGTAATCCATCCAATATTTGTGAAAGCTATAATGCTAAGTTTATGTTGCCCCAATTAGGAATTCTAAATTCTAACAACACTGTCGGCGCATCCACATGATACAAGCCTTCGGTGATCGTGCACCACGATCGGGGAGGATCACTAAAGTCTTCAGGATTTTTCCTCTGGGAACCATGAATGTCTGTACAAATCCATTCAGTAGATGTTGAGATATTTCACAGTCAGGATAAGTGACAACTTTGACCTGCTGGTGGCGCTACAGGAAACATCAGAGGATCACCAAAGTCATCAGGGCACCAGGAATGTCTGTACAAAATGTAATCACCATCATCTGATAGCATGTTTTTAATGACTGAGGGCCATGACCAATGTTTTATTACAACCCCATGCAGCTGATAACGCTGTCTGACTGATCATGTTGTTGGCCAGAATGACAACACCAGGAATGCTGACAACCTCCTTCTTTCTTCGCCGGCCTACGAACTGGAATCGAGACAGCCTTTCCCATCAAACTGCTCTCTAGTGTCACTATACAAAATGTAATGAGAGCTTTGCTGTGCCAGTTCTGCTGAGAGCACTGCAACAGACTGAAACATCTTTGTAGTTTTGGCCATGTCTGCTATTGGTTAGAAAAATGACCAGACTATTATTTAGGGGCATATGCCTGCATTTGATAGCAAGCAGTAGAGAGGTGACAGGAAAAGAACTGTGGATCAGGGGATGTTATCATCACATTGTCAGTGTCTTAGAATAAGTGGGCCACTATGATGCCCTGATCAGACAGGTCTTAAACAAACGCTTCACATTATCCTAATATAGTTGGAAGAAAATGAAGGTGAACAGTATCACTACCCAAATTGTTTGTTGTTAACATCCATTATGGTTTAGAGACCAACTTCCTGGTTCTATCTACTATAAGTACCATAATTGTGTGCACAGGATTCCTGTGTAGTGAGGGATTATTATTTGGGTGGGCCACAAAATAATGTGCCTAAACTTGAACTAGGGACGTCACAATATGAGATTTTGATATTACAATTATTGTCAGAGGAATTATCACCGTTTCATGATTATTAGAGAAGTGATACAGATAGAAAAGGCCAAAGCTACAAAACTAAAAATATGAGTGTGAGGCTTTCCCATTCTTTTTTTGATGTGTGTCTGTGAGCAATCACCTCACTAGAACAAGTGTGCATTTCCCATCAGTTTCTAAAGCTATCAAACTACCACCCAAGTTGAATAAACCAGATTTGTTTTTAAACCTATCCGTAGCTATTTGTTAGTCAAGACACCCTGCGGATCCCCGAAGATCAGGCAAATCCAAAACAGCATCCCAACTGGAGCATCTACTGTCCGTGGTGTGTCTGTCTGGAGATAGATATGTGTGGCCTGCACTCTCTGATCTTCAATTAGTTTGACTTTGACTGGCCGTCCTCTCAGCCACTCAGTGGGAACGGCTCACCTCTGTGCTGCTCTTTGCCTCTCTCTGTCTGCGTCCTTCTGTCTGCTCAACTATCTCTATTGTTCCCACAGACTTCAAACACTTTTTTAATTGGATGCAGGTCAGCCAATAGGTGGACGTGGCTGAATGGACGTGCGTTATCAGTGTCTAGGCAGGGTTGCAGCTGCTCAGGTTATTTCTCAATACGAAAAAGGAAGAAGCCTGTGTGTGAGATAGAGGGGGGAGAGAGGGGAAGGAGGGAGAGAGATTGTATTGATAAGGCGGCATAAGAGGAAACCCTCCTTTTTCCTGTGGCCGCTGGGCGGTAGATTAAAAACGCATCTGCTGGCGAGCGAAATAAGGAAACATCACTGGCCATCTCCGGCATGGGAGATGAGTTTAAGATAAAGCCACTTCTCAATCACTGGGACAGTGGCAGCCATGTGTCTCTGACAGTGTAGGGGAGGCTTGGTCACATCGTCTTAATCACACTCTGTGGCCCCGAGCCTCCTTGCTACAAGCCGCTGCAGCATGTCAGACTAAGGACACAATCATTGGAAGTGCTCGATCCATCCGTCACACTAACAACAAACTAGTGGGGGGGGGAATAAGGAGGAAAGAGGAAGAGAGAGTGATGGCTGACAAGAACAGTATTGTTATGCTCTGTGATTGAGATATGAACCTTTTTCTCCAAACTAAACACTACATTTCTCCCTATTTTTCATAAACACCAGCAGCATTTATGTTGATCTTGATAACTTGCTGGGGCCCTTATCAGGTCACATCAGGGCCATGACACAGTGCTTTGGCTCTGACAAATATCCTGTTGGAGCAGTTTAGGTTGTTAAAAGTGCCTGGGAGATAAACAAGGGCCTTGTCAATCAGCAGGCCTTGGATGACAGACAGGTTGGGGAGGAGGTAGAGGTGGAGCTGGTGTCTCTGGAGGTGTCGGTGCTGGTGTGTCTGGAGGTGTCGGTGAGACAGGAGAAAGGGAGAAAGGGAGACGATTCCAGTGAAAGCTACAGCGCAGCGGCTCCTGGAGCTGGAGTTTGGGTGAAGAGAGTGTAGTGTCAGTGAGAGACCCAGCTCTCACTCCCTTCCTGCCTTTCCTTTCCTCTCTCTTTCTTCACATCATCTCTTCCTCTCTTTTCAGCAGACAGGCAGACCGCCAGAGCAGAGAGACTCCTCGCTGTTGCCACGGCGAGAGCGGTGAGGAAAAGCAGTCAGACTGCAGCGGGATTTGAGGGTCATTTGAAGAACACAACCAGGCAAAGCAGAGACAGGCTCCATTTTCAGCTCACGCCAGGGAACCAGAGTCTCTCTCTCTCTCTCTCTCTCCCTCTCCTCACACCCCTCCTCTTCCCATACACAACAGCTAAATCAATAGAAATGACAACGCAGTTGGAAGGTCATAGGCGAGCAAAGCTCTGTGGTGGAATGCTCTCCGATATGTGGCACAGAGAACAAATGGAAAAACAAATACACATCCTGCCTGCCTGCCTGTCTGTCCGGGTCTGATCCTGCTGAAGGAAACGCACAGAGCTGCTACAACTCCTCTCTATCCTTTTCTATACATCAACATGCAAAACGGAGCTGAGCGTTGCTGCACGGGACACAGAAGATACAGCACATTGTGTCTGTGCACACACACGCACACACACAGTCCTCTTAATGTAAACACTTGGAGAATGAGGTACACATGTTACACTGGCACAATCTACAAAATACTTCTCCCCACTCACTAATGAGCTACCAAGCATGGTCGGACACGGTGCCTTCACAACGCACAACAACAACAGCTACAGCTGGAATATCACCGGACCTAGTCAGAGCTACAGAAACCAGCAGCAGCAGCAGCCGCAAACACACACACAGAGCAGCAGCAGCAGCAGCAGCAGCAGCATGGGAGCAGAAAAGCGTCAACACACATAACAACATTAAGACAGAAAAGAGTTGCTTGTGCGCTACTCACAGAATATTTAACGGTCCCTTTGGGTCTCTGGAACGACATGCGCCTCCCATCCTTCTTCTCTGGAGTCTTCTTCTGGCCGGTATCTGAAAGCAAGCGAGGCAAGGTACGCATTACATTCATGTTCCCCTCTCCCCAGCTTGTCACAAGCTGCCGTTTCCCAGCCCCGTGGGTAGACAGCTCATTCGTCAACAGTGAGCCAGCCAGCCAGCGATGTGAGCTGTGAGCGCCGGACCACTTTCTCTCTCTCTCTCCCTCTCTCTCTGCTTCTACCCTCCTGCCCTCGCTCTCCCTCGATCGCACAGTCCTCCTCTCTCTCTCTTTCTCTCTCTCTCTCTCTCTCTCCCTTCTTCCTACTCACCCAGCATACAGCTCAGTGACAGCCGTTGAGAGCAGTTCACCTTGCCTTCATCCCCCGGTTGTCTCTCACGGCAGAAAGACACCAGGCTGACCTCCATCAGGGCACCACCGCTCTCGATGTGAGCCCGAGCGGAGAAGAGGAAGATAGATTCGGTTGGGAAGCGAGGGGTGCTAAGAAGGAAAGTGGGGGCTGAACTGGAGGGTGGATGGGGGAGAAGGGAGGGTTCAGTGCTACGTGTTGGTTGGGTAAGGCGGTGATGTAGCACGGGGAAGTGGCAGCTGAGATAGATTGTCAAGTCTTGCCTATGGTCGACTGATCGTTGAATCATAATGTGCATGTTAACTTATTGGGAGAAAACAGGTAGTTCTATGTAAAATCAGACATTAAAGGAACACGCCGACTTATTGGGAATTTAGCTTATTCACCGTAACCCCCAGAGTAAGACAAGTCCATATATACCCTTCTCATCTCCGTGCGTGCTGTAACGCTGTCTGACGGTTCCAGCATTAGCTTAGCCTAGCACAGATCCTGCAGGTAACTGGTTCCAACTAGCCTACTGCTCCCAATTGTGACAAAAGTGACAAAATAACTCCAACATGTTCCTATTTACATGTTGTGATTTGTAGAGTCACAGCGTGTACAAAAAACAACGTAACATGAGACACAGCCATCTTCTAACAGTAAACAAACCGGGAACTATATTCTCAGACAGGCTTGCTGCGAGCATATCACTCTGCCCAAGTACTATATTCTTCCGCCTGAGAATATAGTTCCCGGTTTGTTTACGGTTAGAAGATGGCTGTGTCTCATGTTACGTTGTTTTTTGTACACGCTGTGACTCTATAAATCACAACACTCACTTATTCGGAGCAGTAGGATTACTGGAACCATTCACCTCCATGTTCTGTGCTGGCCTGATGCCGCTGGAGCCGTCAGACAGCCTTACAGCACGCACGGAGATGAGAAGGGTATGTATGGACTTGGCTAACTCTGGGGGTTACGGTGAATAAGCTAAATTCCCAATAAGTCGGCGTGTTCCTTTAAACACTCCCGTATAGCCAAAATGGCATGATCCTTGTTTCATAACTATAGAAATTTTAGAGTTTTGGGCCGGAGGATGGCTGAAGCTTCAACGAGCGCCGGCGAGCACGGTAACGTGGTCGAGCAAGCTAGAGAGTGACTGAAGAGAGCGAGCGTCGTTAGAACAAAGCAGTGAATCCAAGAAATAAAACATTTTCACCACTTTATCACTAGAAATGCAACTGTAGCAAGCATCTCACTATCACTAACGTTATCCACGTTCATATTGATGCAATAAATGATATATCCAGCTACAAAAAAGCCTGAAAGCCAGAACTTAGAACAGAAGTACAAAGAGTCGTTCCTATGAAGATGATACACCGTCTCATCTCATCGCAAACATAACGCGGCAGAACGGCGCGATGCAAGTAGTTGCAAGTTTCAACTGGTCTCGTCACAAATCGTTTGTCTGAACTGGGGCTTTAGGCCTCCGCGAAGATTCAACTGCCAATCTCACAGTCAAATCTTCGAACGAAGCATTGAATATTCGGGGTCACCCCTATTACAAATAATAGAAATATGCTAAATTTCCCACTTTTTGACAAAGGACCTTGAAGGGTTGGAAGGTACTAGAAGGTACAGGACGGGGCAGAAGGCAGAGGTGAAGATCCAGGATAGATGGTTGGGAGAATCAAGGCAAAAGATAAAGAAGAAGAGGAGTATACCGCTGGCAAGTAGGTGTTTTAGTCTGAGAGTAAAATAATTATGATGTGATAGAGATGGATGGAAGAAGGCCCATGAAGCAGTTGGGGGGGATGGGTGAGGTTGGGAGAAAGCATGGAGATGAAGGCAAGAGGCTGTATGGAATATTGAAGCAAGTAGATGAAAGACAGAAGCAAATGATGGGAGATAAAAGAAACTGGAAGGGGACTCTTGGGAATGAAGAAGATCTAGAAAAGGGGCGGCCTTTGACTTAGGGCTGAGACTTTCTCTCATTTGTCCATGCCTTTCGCGCATGGACAAATGGGCTTGAGGAATAATTTACAAGGCTTTGTTGATCAGAGGTGTACGGTGTGTGGGCCACGAAGGGAGCTGATCGGATGAGGTCACCGAGTTTGGGTGAAGGATTTATGTCGGTCATACGTTGACCCGGTGCCCTCAGATGCCTCTCCTAAACATCTCCCTTTTGTTGGTGTTGCACATAACTAATGTGTCCCTTTATCAGTGTCTCATCAGGCATCTTTGATAGCTCGAAACATGAGTCATACACCAGTGTTGCTATTTCTGGGGCTCAGGACTGCCTGGCAGAAAGTGAGAGGGGAGGGGGAATCCGAGCTGCTTCAGGTGTAAATATCAGTCTAGTAAAGACGATACTGTTGGTGGTGTTCATTAAGCTAGCAAATATATGGATTTCCTACTCGTGTTGTCAAATGAGACTGGATACCACCAATGATGTTGGATCATTATAAATTAGTTTTGATGTTTTATTTTCTCCGTTTTAAAGACTGCACTTAAGTGCACTCATCCATTTTAGAGAAATATTAGAGCAGTGGTACCCGACCCTGTAGGCTTGTGACTCCGTAATACAAAAGAATTGCTTCTGGCCAGCCCTCATCACAGGTTGCATGTCTCAGTAGTGAGGTAGTGGTCTTCATGGACCCACTTGGATCTGAGAACAGAAACAAAACCTAGGACCTACGTTGGACCGAGACCTAACATTACTCAGTCGGTTAGGTTCTTGTTTACTGTCACAGATCTGGGGTCTGTGTATTGATTTGTCTAATACCTGAGAGGATTAAAGTGAACCCACTATCAGCTCTGATCATGAAGTTAGGGATGTCCTGATCAGCTTTTTTAACCCCCCGATCAGATTTTTTAAGTAATGAATATGTGCCGATAGCGAGTACCGATCTGATACATGTTTGCTCAAATAACAAAGCTGCTCACTGGTTTTTGGTTTACAAAAATTACTAAACTATGTCTTAAGCTTAATAGATTTACCTTCTACCTCACCAAAACAGTTCTCTTTAGGATCCCAGCAAACCCCCAACCAAGTTCCCCAATGGACAAAGAAGACTAAACTTAGTGATGGCTCTTGTGCTTAATAGTCAATCTTTGATTTTCTTCTCGTGTCTCGGCTCCGATACTTGCGATCGGGACATCTCTACATGTAGTATATCAGAATCACTGCAGGAGAAAAGATTTGAAGGAAAACAATAAATATGAAATAGAAAATTATTATTGTCTATCTAAATATCTCACAGTTGGCTGCAGAATATTTTATTTTGGGTGGCAGAAGGGGAAAAATGGACTTCAGTTATATCTATGAAGTCTTTAAAGCGTATAGAATAATTAGAAATCTTTGGAATTAGTTCACATGACTTTACATTTGTTCTTCCGACAATATTATTATGTCTGCGTTAGCGTTCTGTCTCTGTTCAGATCGACTGCAATATAGATCGGGTCTAATTATCATCAGGTCTGTTTGGATCGGGCTCCTTTCTTAACAGCATTTTGTGTGTGTTATCTTTAAATAGGACCAAATGCCATGTCCAGATTATTTGCACTTCATTCACTATGGAGGCAAGGGGTGGGGGGGGCGGAATCAATACAACGCAGTATCGCAATATTTTCCATGGGCAATACTCGATAAACGAACGCCAAATATCAATCTTCTATTGTATAAATTGCACATTCACATGAATTTCATTTCTTGGTACTAGATTAATAAAATGAATTGCTTTTTCAGTCCACTACTAGATGATGCAGCAAAGGTTTTTTTTTTTCAAACAGAGAAATCTATTTTTTTTTTTTATATAGAACCGATTTTGACAAAGTTTTCCTTTAGGAACACAATTTTAAGTTGGAAATAAGGTAATAAATTGCAATATATATCACATGATATTACAATATGTTTGAAATCTCAATAATACTGTATCGTGATATTTGATTTAGTTGACACTACTTAGCTAGGGCAGTGCATAGAATAAGCCATAGCACTATCTTGGGTAAGAATTTGTGATGAGAAAAAAACACAATGGCTGCACATTCTGTGGGCGTGTGCCAAATCAATTATTCAGTATCCAAATGAAAACCTTGGCAGGATGATTACTTTCAGTGGGACAATAGCAACTGGAGCTGTGGATTGTGGATGATTGCGTTTAAGTTGCTATTTAGAGGCAACACGTCATAACTGTGATTCCATGCTTTCCTGTTATGAAATATAATCCACTGTGTCTCTGTTTAATTGCAGGTCGTGCCAGTGTGGCAGACGGCAAGTAACCTGACTCGGTTTGTAAACAGCGGAGGTGTTGATACACTTTGTTAGCTACAGAATTGGAAAGACAACAAAGATTTGTGCCGTGTTTTTTGCTTTTGCCGTAGCTTGACGTGCTGATACACAGCTGTAAACACTGAACTGGTGCAGGCTGAGCACGATCAGAGTAAACATAGGATGAGGCAAAAATGCCTCAGACTCCCAAATAATATAGATTAGGAGGAGTGGAAGAGAGTGACAGTGATGTACGAAGAGCAAGACAGACAGAGAGAGAAAGAGAAAAACAGATATGCATTAGCAGCTGCAGGGGAACTTGCACATGGTGAGCCCGTGATTGGTCTAAAATTAAACCTCACCATGTATGGTGGCACAAGAAATTGGCATTTTATTCACACTCCAGACACAGCGGAGCTCAGCACCGAGCATCTTTTCCAAAGGAAACCAGAAGCATCTGTTGTCTCTAAATAAGAACTGCCTCTAAAGAAAGTAGCTACTTTTTAAGTCCGCAAATTACGGCCTGTTTGTTTCATGTGATCCATCCGCATCCTGTGATGCATTGGAATTTCAATTTTCAGTCAAGCATGCTTTTACCCGTCAATATACATATGGATAGTATTTCAACTTTGATTTTTCCTGTCCTGATACACAGCCTTTGTACCATATAAGTAACAGATTGCATGTCATGCGTTGATGATGTCACATGCTCAAAATGGCAAAATCTGGAGATGCAGAGGCTGCCTAGGAACAAAGTGTGAAGAAAAGGACCTGTGGCCAATGCCAATCCAGATAAAGTAAACACAGTTATCTTTGCTGAACAGCACAGTGGAAACAATTTCTAACAGAGGGGAGCCGAGGTTATATCTAATTTGTTATTCAACCAAGTAAAACAACAGTTGCTAGAGTGTAAGCTGTTTTACTGTTGTCGTTTCCCATAAAGGACATTTTACTCGGCTCATTAATGGTCTGAATTACAATTACACTGGGTCAGCTGTGAGAGAAGCTGTGTGACTCGCTCAGATGCTGAAAGGAGCTTCTGTATCAGGAAAAACAAAGGCTGCCTCTCAGCAAACAGGGATATAAACAGTCACAAGAACTCACGCTTATCGGAGCAACTTATAGGAAAAATGGGTCACAAAGGCTGTGTCCGAGTCATGGCCCACCACACTGCCTGGGTCTGAGACATGAAAACTGTGATAAACACCCTGCTGAGTGTAGGGTTGCACAATGAATCGCAATTTTATCGAAATTGCAATATGGACTAGTGCAATATCCAAATCGCAGGGGGTGGAGGGGGCTGCAACATTTGTTAAAGGCAAAATATACGTGTCAAACCATTCTGAATGAAGCATTGTGGCGCTGCAGAGACATCCTGGCCTACACATCGTATCCTACACACTAAAGAAGACATCTTTGTTTGGTACAGTCTCGCATAAATCGCACTATAATCATTTACATTTTTTTCAATTTTATTATTTTTCAATGAAAATGAGAATAATGATACAAAAAGATCATTCCCTCCAATATCGTGAATCATATCGCAATTGCAATATGCAAAAACCTTTTTAAATGACTTTTTATTTTTGTTTTAATAATGTTTTTAACTGCTTAATCGGTCAACGGTTAAACAGTTAATCATTAACATCCCTATTGAGGACATAAGAAAATCTGTTATTAAAAAGTCTCTTAAAAGGTATACATCCATCATTTCAATGCTTCATGAGATTTCTCTCCCTCTCTGTCCTTACTTACACTCAAAATAAACACCAAGGAAAGACTCCTCATAGGAATATCCTAATCAACATGTAAAAGCCAGTTCTACACTGAAGATTTCTTAAAAGGACATTTCTATGAAGAGCTTGGGAAGAACAAAACCACCATAACTCACACATCTATTTCACAGCTAATTGTAACTACGTAGAAAAAAAGAAACAATGAAACATCCATTAAAAGACACTTTGTAAACCTTTGGGAATTTGTAGGCTACACTTAACAGCTGCCAAGGAATGCAAGGCATCTGAATCATTTTTGACCAGAGCTAAATGCAAATGTGGCTGGATTGGACTCTAAAGTGGTGCTGTGTTCTGTACCCGCCCAATCTGTTGAGGATGAATCACAGCTGCTAAATATATAGTTCCCCTCACTTTGTACATAGCCGTGACAAACTGAAGCGGGCAGGGAATAGGAGAGTCAACAACTATCTGACTAACATTCCCTCATGGTCTGATACAGTACACAAGCAGCCAATTTCCCCTCCGCTCCCTTGTTTTCCCTGCCTGCTGGCTATACAGCCCTCCCCAGATGTTATTTTTAGAAAACCCCTAAACAATTGGGGAGGCAAGAGCTCTGCACCACAGCCCCACTAAACAGGTGCTGTGCAGGACTAGTTAGAGAGCTGGAGAGACTTTACTTAAACATTTGTGAGGGAGGGAAGGGCAGAGTCAGTGGCATGGCACAGGGGTTGGCATAGGTGCGGGAAGAAGGGGTGCTGGGGATGCTGCAGCACCCCCTGTTGGTGGCAGCACCCCTTGTTGGCAAACTGCGATCAAGCCCGTATTACCCAATGGGCATTAATCATTATGGTGATAATTATCCAATCAGAATAAAATAAAAGTTGTTTAATGTAATGATTGGGAGAAGGCCGCATGCACTGTGTAGATTGGCTAAAGATAAAGTGGGTGGGCATATAGCAGGTTGTTTACATTGCACTGATCCAAGATCAGCTTTCTAAGAACGAGTTGAGATTGAAAGAGTGGAATTAATTTGTAACTGATCCCCGGTCAGATTGGGTTGTATCAGCGAGTGAAAGTGTGGAAAAGAGAGAGAAAGAAGCGGCTGCTATAAAAATGTCCCGCGAATAAATAGCTTTTTAAAAAGAGCTGGGAATGACGAAGAGGAGGATGTCGAGGAGCTAGCCAACGTTAGCTTGGAAGAATCGCTGCCTTCTACCAGCTACACTCAGCCACAGCTAACGGTGGCTAACGTTAACTTTAGCGAAGTTGTTGTGGAAAAAGACAGAGATGAGGCCGGTCATCAGCATTACAGAACAAGGTAACGGCCCCTCAGGTACCATCATCTCTGAAGACCCTGCACCACGGGGACCGATTACAGAGACCGTCCGGGAGGAAGTTATACCCAGAGGGATATTAGCCTTTCAGAATCGGGCGGCTAAATGTCCAGCATCTCGGAGGGGGGACGAGGCTGGCGGCAGAAAGACCCGCTCTCTCACTAACGAGGCACTGACCCGACACATTCTCAACGGTGAAACGGGTACCACGGGAGTGGATTCTAGATCACTGTCCACGGAGACATTTGTTGCGTTGCCTGTAAAGTGCTCCCAACACACAGCAGCGCATGTGTAGTAGGGTTTAGCGAGCTGCTGAGGGAGCTGGACTTTGAGGATTTGATCTGCGACTTTGCAAAGACAAGAAATTAGAACTTCTAAAGGTAAGAGCTATTATGCTATCTATAAATTGAGTAGGTTAATATAATCTGTTGTGACCGTGTGACCAGATAATGTACATATTTTGTTTAGTTTATTGAAATGCCATGCATATCAGACATATTGCATCATAGTTTTGTGATGCTGCTTTAGGCCTGTGTGAGACTTAGTGGTCAAGTGCAGTAGCCTATATGTTGGCTTTTGCAGTTTGTGAAGTTGCCAGCTGACTTAGTGACTGTTATTTTACAACCTGCACTCAGCTGTGTTGTGTGATGGCATTGTTGTATCTTCAGTCAATCACGTTTCAGAATTGCTTTCTGCTTGGGTGATTTTTAGTGAATACTATATTGCCATAGTCTTGAGCCATACAACGCTTTGGAATGATTTAATTAATTGTAACATTGTCTTGCGATGTGTGAGTCAGATGGCAGTACTTGGTTTATTGAACTGGAAAGGCATACTTGATGCCTGCTCAGCTGGAAGCAGAGGTAGAGTCGTTCTGCGCACCCCCCAGCACCCCGCACCCCCTGCTGAAAATGACTTCCCGCGCCTCTGGGGGTTGGACACAATAACAGAAACAACCTGTGAGATCTAATGCAATAGACCTGCAACGCATACCACCCTTATGTGTTGTGAAGCTTAGAATAGTTAGCGTTGGAGCTGGGCCATATAAAAAAAAAAAAATAAAATAAAATATCACGATATTTTTCACCAAATACATTTTGCGGCGATATTGTAGGGTTGACTATTGGTGCTTTCACAAAATATTAACACAATGAGAGTTTTGATAAATAATCACCAATAATGTGGATACAATGACTAGGTGGGTAAAGGCAAATACGTAGTAAGTCCGGTAAGTTCAGATAATTACATCACTTTACTGTGATGCAGCCTTTATGACCACCTTGTGTCATATCACGATATTACGAAATCCAAAATTTAAGACAATAACTGGCTTCATATATTGATGTCGATATAATATCGATATATTGCCCAGCCCTAGTTAGCGTTTTTCTAAAAATGTATCAGAGACATCTTGATTCAACTCTGTGCTCATGTTTAAGGACATTTGCGTCATGTTGCATCCTATTTTAGTGCTGAAACATTACTTGACGTATTGATTAGTCGATTGACAAAAAATAACCTTTGATTACTGTCCACAGTATTGTATTGGTAACCTGACGCGCCAGATTGTTTTTTAAACATAACCATCTGAGAAGCCATCATTGGAAACTGTTTGGAATAGGGCAGACACCTTAAAAAAAGTGAACTAACGGCCGTCACACACACCTAAACCACGGCCGTAGCTGCCAGTAGCTTCTCGCTGTTTGGACACAAACGCATCACTTGGAGCCTGACAAGAGAAATATCTGTGTGATTCTAAATGCCATGAAAGGTAATTGTATTGGACCATTGTAGGCAATGCTGCAAATCAATGAACAAAACTGCTGCCAACTTTGTTGTTAGATATTTGCATTAAAGTGATGAAGTATCTTGATTTGTCAGGTATTTATTTTTTATTTAGGGAGCCTGCTGCTTTTACCCATAAACTGTTTCTCAATGAACAGACAGACAGGCTGACTCTGCCATACTGAGAGCCACACCACTAAAAACACACTTTGCAATGTTTGCAGCTCATACAGTATCATTACAAACTAAATTTGTTGTTGTTGCTGAGACAAAAGAGGCAATTGAAAGGACACCTCAGGCTCTGAGAAGTTGCAAGGGCCACTTAGCTTCATTTTCAAATATTTTATAGACTAAACAATTAAATCAATCAACACAAAAATGTATCCATTACTTATTGTGTACAGCTCCTTGTATGTAAAACTACACCTTATGTATCACAGGTTCTTCGACTGTTACATTTCCTCGAACAGGGTGAGGGAGCACAATTGTGGGGATTCTGGACATTAATGCACCTTAAGTACATTTTGAATTGAACATGTGTTGGAGTTAAAGAAATTGAACAACATTAACAGCCCCGTGGCACAGTTTATGATGCCTGTAATGGACAGAAATAACAGTCACATTTCCAAAACACAATTGGCTTGCTAGCTTATTAAATCTGAAATCCAATATGAATGTCAGGTAAAGAGAATTTAAGACACAACACAAAACAATATTGCTTTACCATTTGCTTTTCTGGCTTGAGAGCAAAATGTGTTGCGACACAGCCACTTGTATGAAAGTTTAAGAGGAGGACAAGGGTCAGAAGGTGGATTTCAAAGCCAGCAATCTCAGGATCTGATTGGGTAAATGGTTGGGTCATTTGGTAATGATTAAAATCATCAAGCTTCACTTATATAAAGACTCCGTTACTTACTGTTGCTTTAAGAAACACGAGCATAACACAGAATATATATAATATTCGGTGAATGCTCTTATCCCGACATGTAGGCCAGTGTTGGTCTAAGAGGGGCAGATTGAGAGTCGCTACTTCTGACTTGAAGTCAAGAGTCTGTGAATAGAGACTGTCAACAGTCAGTATGTGCAGTCCGTGGAATGCTTACTCAAATAAAACAGGAGTAGAAAGTGCTGACTACCACACAGTGACCAACTCTGGCTGGAAAGCTAAGCTGGCGGTGCCGTTATCTTAACACCAAGTGGTCAGGTGGACACGACAACTTCATTAAAGTGAGGAGAAGATGTACGTTTCAAAAGGAAGTCATCTATTTTGTATGGCAAGCTACAGCACATTATCGTTTCAGACCATAAGAAAAGAATGAAGAAAGTCTGATTCAGAGAGGCGAGAGGCTAAGTTAACTGATGGTGTGTCTAGAGTCATGCTGGTGTTGGGGCCGGTGTGTGGTTGGTGCTACAAAGAGCATGCTGTTTGAGAAAGTAATCTCATAAATGTTGCTTTGGCTGCATACACACACAGTCCTCATTTAATGAAAATGAAACTAGATTATCTTATTATACAGTCATTAGTTGTTTTTCCATTCCATTTGCAAGCAAATTTTAAAGCACACTTTTGAAATGTCACAAACAAAGAAATGCGAATTAGGCACATTTCCATCAACTGATTTGGAGCAAACAAACTAGACTACAGCACAGTTTCGTCAGACGTTGGTGCTGTCATCTATCTAAGTAAACAGTAGAAGAAGTAGAGGTTGCCAACCGGAAACAAAACAAATTGCCATCTACAAGAAGAAGAAAAAAACAGAGGTCTTCAGGAATTTGGTTCAATTGAGAAAGTTTTAGTTGTTCTTCCATGTCTGTGGGTATTAGCCATGTTTCATGCTGTCTGGAGACCAAGACACGCCATGGGAATATCCAGGAAGAAGCAGACAGTGGAAACAGCTGATAAGTCCTGTGAGTTAAATGTTAGCTACGCATGTCAGAATTTATTTGCCAAAGGTGTTTCCATATACCATTTAGCGAATCAACTCTTTTTCTGAGACAAAGACAAAAACCACCTCACGTGAGCGTAAAAACACAACTACTGACTCCAAGAAATATTAAAAAGAGCATTATGTTTTTAAAGGCTGACTGCTAAATGAATGTGTGTGTTGCCTTACAACTTGTGTGTGGCATACACCAGTCTTAAATGACCTGATCGCATTCAATAAAGCTGGGCTGTTTTTCTAAAGACTTTTTAATGCTTTGAATGTCTCCAACCTGTAGGAAAGTAATTACACTGATGGATCCTCTAATTACTTCACCAATTGTAAGTTGCAAGATGATAAAGGCAATGTATCATGCCAACAACAGCAAACGTCAGCTTTCTTAATCAACAGCCCCATTGTCTGAGAAGACTTATGAATACCACTGAATAGAGGAAAAGTGCCAACAGGACTGTATCAAGAAACAAGGCCATAAGTGCTGTGGAACTCCACTATAGCGCATAAGTTGTAGCCTTTCCATTGTAATGAATATACAATACTTGGGTGTAGTGGAGCCGTCAACTTAAACACAGAGAACACCGTGTGACAGGCAACATCCCTTTGCCAACACTCTCAGTACCACTCAGCTCTATATTACACTGCCAGCCTCCACAGACCAGTCTATACTCCACTCAGCTTTTATGGAAAACTTTGCTGAACTGCAGTTGTGTGTGTGTGTGTGTGTGTGTGTGTGTGTGTGTGTGTGTGTCCATGCTAGAACAGGAGGCCCTGATCTGCTCTGTCCTCTCATTAACACTCTCCCCATGTCGGCTAATCACACTCCCGTTGTGTCGCTGGTAATGTGGTTTAAATTCTTTACACTGCAAGAAGATTCTCTTTCCCCACTCTCAACATTAATAGCCAGACACAGGCCTGTACAGAGGTGTGTTAATGCTGACACACTCACTTCAATTAATATTCTGACAGCGTGTTCATGACTGTTTCCATAGTGACAAACCCGGTGCAGACTAAAAGGTATTAATAAGAGTGGAACATTGCTACAAATCACATTGTTCTGAATGAAAAGGACTATCACTTAAGCTGTCTCCCTGTAATTATAATGATATATTAACCACAACCAGTCAGGCTACTGAGGATGTTAACTAAAGTATTAATTAACTATGTACTGTATTATCAATATGGACGCTCAATCTTAAATCTATGAGTTGTTTTGTACAGTTGTTCATAAAGGTTGACTCTGTAGTGGACATACACTGTACATGTCTCTGTTATACATTGTTGTTGTCACTGTGTTTACAAGTATAGAGCAGAAACAATTAGAATTAGAAACAATTAGTATAATAGTCTATATCCTTGACGTTCCACTTCCGGGATTGCTCAGGTGCCGCAAGAAATTCCACCGGATGCATGTATTTATTTCCATCCTCTGTCTCTGTGTTGGTGTTCTAACCTCTGGCGGATTTGTGAGGACTATGGTTAACTGCTCCTCAGATCTCTGCAGGGTAAATCCAGACAGTTAGCTAGACTATCTGTCCAATCTGAGTTTTCTGTTGCATGACAAACTACTTTTGAACGTACACGTTCCACCAAAACAAGTTCCTTCCTGAGGCTATTTTGCAGAGGCACCGTGCGGAGCTTAGCACCACCCAAGACGATTGTGATTGGTTTAAAGAAATGCCAACCGGTAAACTTAATCAAACTCATCCTGACGTGCCAATGCCGCAAAGCTGTGACTAAGTGAACTTCTGAACTCGAGAAGCTCGACTGAGCTGAGGGAAGGTAAGTTTGAGGAATTAGCGAACGAATAAGTCAAGAAACTCAACATTGACTTCGCTGACCCAGTCGCCTAAGAAGTGTTACGTGCCTAACGAGTATTGTAGCCAAATGTTTGTAGCATTAATGTTAACAAACGTAACGTTTCCCTCAAATTAAATTCATTATTTCGGTGGACTTAAAATCGATTTAGTTGATAGCCTTGCTGCCCTGGCATTTGGCTTTTGAGCCCTCAGAAAGTGACAACAACAGTGGCCTTGCCCCTAAAATGATGAAATTCCAGACCTGATCGTTGTGGACAAAACAAGTAATACAAAGATGTAACCCTGGGCTAGGGCTGTGAATCGCACAAGCGCAAGTACACAGAAGCTAAATGTTTTCAGTACTGAAACTCAGGCATCATATTGGCACTAGTAGCTACCTTGGGCATTTTTTACAATGTTCTGACATTTAAAAGACTAAACTTTTAATCTTTTAATAGAATGAATAGGACAAATAAAGGGATTATAGCAAGAATTGTTGATTGCTGCTCTACACAAGTATACTGTACATCCACACGCTGACACTGACACCACGATGATGATACAATATCCTGCATACAGTTAGTTTCTCACCAACACACAGTGAAAGCACTTTGATCCACAGTTGATGCAGCTGAAAACAGGAGGTCTTGCTTAAGCTCCAGACCTCCCATCCTCCTCCTCCTCCTCTCTTCTGTCACATGCATTCAGGCTCCCGGCTCACTAATCACACTGTGATTCCTCCAAACTTTGAGTTAAGGTTATTGCACTTTGAGCAATATTCTAAGTCAAAGTTCGGGGTGGGTGGGAGGGTGTGCGTGTGTGTGTGTGTGTGTTTATGGCTGGGGGGATAAAAGGGGGACATGATGAATGGCATGGCTTGGGTCTAACTCTGCAGTGGCTGGATCGATGGCGATGATGATAAATACATAATGTACACTTGCTTCTGTAACGTAGCTTCCACAACGACTCTGATTCATTTTCGTCCTTAATTAATGAAATAATCTTTGGATTGCCTCAAGAAAAGTGTCATGGTAGAAAGCAGATGGTAGAAAATGGAGCACAGTTGGTTTGTACTGTATGAGCAAACTTGTGTCCAACAAGGCAACACTAACTTCTCAGGTTACAGCTCCAATCAATAACTGAAGTGATGACCTCAGCTATGAGAAACACAAACTCTGCATTATCAGATCTTCATATTGAGCCAAAAGCAAAGGGTCCTGGTCTGGAGTCAAGATGTGAATAGAGCAGGGCCAGGCCAAATGCAGGTACAGGTATTAATGCTGTACACTGGGGAACACTGGGGTAAAAGGCATATATTTTTAAACACTTAGTCACTGATTTAATGCAACGTTATTATTTCCAAAGTAACTAATTACATTCACTTTTTCTGAACAGTGGCTACTGTGGCCCCATTTGGCAAAAAGGTGATAATAATGAAGGTAAAAGGTACTTTATTGTCACATACACATAGCGAAATTTGTTCTCTGCATTTAACCCATCCCTCAAGGGAGCAGTGGGCAGCCTGGGGACCAACTCCAGATCTGAGCCAGTGCCTTGATCAAGGGCACTGACTGGAGAACCTAGTACATGTTTTTTGATGGTGGGGGAAACTGGAGCACCCGGGGGAAACCCACGCAAACATGGGGAGAACATACAAACTCCACACAGAAAGGCCCAGAACCACCTGGATTCGAACCCAGGACCTTCTTGCTGTACGGCCACAGTGCTAACCATTGGACTACCATGCTGCTTTTAATAATAAATGCTGATAAGGACTATTGAATACCAGGAGCACAAGAAATCATAAAGCTATTCTGAACTATTTTTCTTTAAGGAATCACTAATAATACTAATATTAATACTCTAATAAAATATAAATAATCATACAACACTCTGAAATGGGTTATTTTTGCATTAGCATAACATCATTTTGATAATACATTACAACATACAACTATTATTTTACTGATAAAATGAAATTCAGGACTTTTAATTGTAATTGAGTACTTTTAAATTGCAGTTTTGTAACTTGCACTACTAAGTAAAACATCTGAAAACATCTCCCACTACTGCACTAAATAAATGAAATAAAGGCAATAAGCAGGGTGAGTAATGTAAAATGCTCCTTAAAGTGCACCTCCTGTCTACCCACAGTCTGTAGTGGCCAATCAGAAACTGAGACTGTACCACCAACAGCTTGCTTTCCATTTACCCAGACAGGTCTGCTGAGATCAAGAGGGGAAAAAAGAAGACAGCGTCTCTTCAAATCCATCTTCATGACTAACTATCACACACACAGGGAGAATTGACAGCTTGATAAGCGTCTCTCATCTTACAAACCGTTTTAGTGCAATTTTTTTATCCTTTACAATACAGCAAGCTTAGAAGAAGAGGAGGTAAAGAATAAATCAGTTGGGAAAAATTTCTAGGGATGTCCCGATCGGATCAGAGCCGATATAGGCATTTTTTAACTGTTCGGGGATCGGCAGTCACCCCGATCACCTTACTCCGATCAATCCATCCATTCTACCATTCTAAGAAGAAGTTTATTTTATATGCGAGTTTCACAAAAATGCTAGCTACACTAAGTTAAATGTATTAAGCTGAAGACATCTTTTAGTTACTTAGTTATTTTTGTAAACAAAAAAACAGTGTGCAGCTCTGTTGTCTAGGCAAATACAAGTATCGGCTCAGGACTCGGTATTGGCAGATATTCAATATTTTAAAAACCGGTTCGGGGGCCAAAGAAACTGATCGGGACATCCCTAGAAATGTCCCTTAAAAGCTTCTTTCCTTGTTTCCCTTTTCCTTTCCTTTGTGGCCTAAACCACCTCAGAATGTGGTCTGAGTGATTGGATCTCAATGCGTCCTCAATGCCTCCTGAGTGCATTCTCACCTGGACATAAAGCTGTCCACTTGTGATCGGATCACACCTGTGTGGACCTAACGAGCGCTGAAGCATGCACAGCTGATGGAGCAGAGCAGTAGAGAAGAGAAGAGCAGGCAGTAACCCACACTTTCACAATTCAAATAGAGCTCAACAGTCGGTTCACAGCAGGTTCTGGAAGTAAAAATACAATGCAATTTCTCCATTGACAATTGGAGTATAAGCTATAAAATTATAACCGTCAATGGTAAACTTAAAACCAACTACGACATGACTAAGCGATTGTATATGCTCATATCAACGCCAAAAGTGCATGGGGCACCTGTTTTGAGATAAATGTCTTTTATTCTCAATGTCTTGGATAAATACTCCATTACCCACATTCCTGAACAATCCCACAGTGATGCCTCTGATTGGTGGAACTCATGCTGGTGAGGAGGGGGAGCTGCCGAGCTGCCTGCACGATCCGTCATGCGCAAGAGGCTAATCCTGTTTTACGAGGATTTACAACACTGCACGAATCACGATCTGTTCCACGCTTCTGCAGTTAGCCTCCACCGGGAAGCTAATGTTAGTTTAGCTAACAGCTAATTCGGCTAACCGCTAGCTGACAGCTTGATTCAGTCTAAAATAACGTCAACTCAAACCAAACACTGGGAAAAGCAGGCTACAGCTGACGTAACAGTTGTTATATATTTTAATGGTTATTTTCAGGTTTTATTTTGAGGGTCTTTTAAAGTTATTCTCTCTGATGCTCCGAAACGGACGTTACAGGCACCAGAAGCATCGCTGCGTGTGACGCTAGTTAACACTACACTTGGCAGCAGGTAACGTTAGCCTACAGTTAGCTAGCAGCTGGATTAAACACGGTTAAAAAAGTGACAGCTAACGTTCAACGGTGTAAAGTGTGACTGTATTTAACTGTAGAGGATGCCAACACCAGGACGTAACAGTCGGCAGCTGTCGTTGTCGGAAAAACAACACAGAAGGTGTGTTCACTGAAACTGGTAGCCTAAGGCAAGGCAAGGCAGCTTTAATTGTATAGCACATTTCAGCAACAGGGTAATTCAAAGTGCTTTACATAAAAACGATTAAAATACAAGAATAAGAGTTAAAGTGCAGTACAAGAAATGAAACATTAAATAGCAGTTAAAAACAGTTACAAATGTAAAAGCAGATAAAATACGAGATTTTATGGTGCTAGTATGGGACAATGTATAAACTGTTGCTCTATACACGTAATCCACCCGCAATCCTTGCCATTCCCAGAACGGGCCAGTTCCACCGTTCTTGCTTTTAAATTTGTCTTTATATGCTTATATCGATTTTCATACAGTTTTAACAATGCAACTTAATAGAAATGAATAATTATTTAAAGAAAGGCAACATCAAAAAGAAAGGTCTTCAGCCTTGACTTAAAAGAACTGAGAATTAAAGCAGACCTGCAGTTATCTGAAAGTTTGTTCCAGATATGTGGAGAATAAAAACTGAACGCTGCTTCCCCCTGTTTAGTTCAGACTCTGGGGACAGAAAGCAGACCTGTCCCAGATGATCTGAGAGGTCTGGGTGGTTCATAGTTTACTAGCAGATCAGAAATGTATTTTGGCCCTAAACCGTTTAGTGATTTATAAACTAGTAAACAACTATTCTGAAATCAACTCTTTGAGGCACAGGTAGCCAGTGTAAAGACCTCAGAACTGGAGAGATGTGATCCACTTTCTTGGTCTTAGTGAGAACTCAAGCAGCAGTGTTCTGAATCAGTTGTAGCTGTCTGATTGATTTTTCAGGGAGCCTTTCTGAAGATAAAAGCAAGTTTTTCCAAATCCTGCTGAAAGTCCTTTAACCCTTGATATATTTTTAAGGTGGTGATAGGCTGACTTTGTAATTGTCTTAATGTGGCTGTTGAAATTCAGGTCTGAGTCCATGACTACACCAAGATTTCTGGCTTTGTCCGTTGTTTTTAACATTGTCATTTCACGAGCCTCATGGTGCATTCAAAGTTATTGGAAGCCTTACGTTGTTTAACAGCATTTTACGCTGTTGCCGACTGTCGTTTTGTGCTCTTATTTTTTTACTTTCTTTTTTTTTTAAGTATTGTTTAGGCACTGGCACCATTTCAAAAGTATCGCTTTAGCACCGGTATCGGAAAAAACCCAAACGATACCCAACCCTAACAATGCGAACAGTAGCTAGCCTACGAATCCTACTAGAGGACGCCCCACCCACAGTTGCAAGTCAAGTTGGCTTTCGAACATTGAAAATCCACCGAAGCAACTTTATATGTGTTTTGGTAATGTAGTGAGTCCGTCTATTGTGTTTAATCGACTGTTGTGCTTTGATAAATTGGTAACGTTACCGTAAATGACGGCGCTGGAGGAGGTCAAAACAAACCAAACCAGTTAGGAGTGCTTGTTCCAACATTAACAGATCAGGAAGGATGACTGTTGACCTCACTGAAGCCCAGTGAGCTGCACTAATTCTTCACAAATGGTGCAATGGTGGTAAAAACCCTTGAGGCAAATTTAGTATTGGTGATATTGGGCTACATAAATAAAATTGGCTTGACTTGCTGCCACCGCAGCCCCGTACTGACCACTATGTGGTCAGAACCGAGTTCACTTTGGAAGTCTGAAACTGCTAATACAGTATTTGCTTTGGAGTTTTGTAGAAATTGATCTTTAAAAGTACTTTGAACCATCTTACTAAATATTGGCAAAATACTTTAACATGAACCAATATTTCAAATCTACATACTAGAAATTAGTCAAAGCAGTATTTATTTCAACGCAATAATGTTAATTCACATTAAAAAGGATCATGCTTGCAGAAGAAAACCTCACACTGTACTCCACTGGCTACTGCTAGTGTATTATTATTCCAGTAGGGGAAACACAATCTACACCATGAACCTGTGTATATCCTGATTTCAGGCTCAAATAAATCCTTAATATATAATTTTCATGTAATTAGGACATCTTCAAACAAGAATTTACAAAATAAGCACAGTTTAAAACTCCCAGGTATTGAGATGTCAACATTGCAATTACATTTCATCAACAATAAAAACTATGATTAACCATACTTCTACAATAAAATAACCTATGCTACAGTTTCTGTCAAACCTAAGTGCACGAAGCACAGCACAACAAATAAAACCTATAACTGTTGTCAATGTTAATGAGTGCATCGTTCTAGTGAAGTTGAGGCCTTCTACTCTAGTGTCCAGAGGTTAACAGAAAACTTAGCTGACTGGGACAATAGAGAATGGCACTGGTTGTCCTCACAACAATCAAATGCTGAGTTGTGCCGTACAAAACACGTTTATTGGCTTTCTGCCAAGCCAGGCGATTTTGTATTGCTTAGTAACATAGTGTGAGTAGTAGGGGTGTAATGGTACACAAAAGTCACAGTTTGGTACGTACCTCGGTTTTGAAGTCACGGTTTGGTTCATTTTCGGTACAGTAAGGGAAAAACACAAGTAAAGTATAGAAGCACCACAATGTGCTTGTTGTTTATTAACTTTTGTAAATAATCAGTTTACAGTTTTTTAAACTAACTTTTAAATGAACTGTAATAAACAAAATAGAGTAAAAAAAAATACTGCTGCAAACTACTACAAATAAGTTCTCCAATAAATAAAGATTTAAAACAAATATAACCTATTATAAAATATATATGAAGCAGTTTTTGTTCATAAAGGGCTGGTATGACTTTATGGCTGAAATGTGGGC
This sequence comes from Perca flavescens, assembly GCF_004354835.1. Taxonomy (NCBI): domain Eukaryota; kingdom Metazoa; phylum Chordata; class Actinopteri; order Perciformes; family Percidae; genus Perca; species Perca flavescens. Next base: position 37,542,058 of record NC_041336.1, read on the forward strand.
GAGAAGGAATTTCATACCGGGCCTCAAAAAACCTTCACCGTGTCGTGTGTTTTCAGCAACTGAATGTGGTTGTAGATCCGCTGCTATAAAAACACCAATAGCATTTGTTAATGCTTTGGTCCGATTTGAATTACCAGCAAAAGTCTGTTTAAATGCCGAGGGTAGCTGCGATATTCACATTTGTGTGGTGCAGTTTCAAGTGAGTTAGCAAGTTTGACGTGTTGCCAGCAACATTCCCGATCTCTAATGAGCAATGTTGGCACATTACTTTCGTCTTATCCACTTGTTTTTGTATTTCACCGGGGAACCGAAGTGTTCCCAAACAGGAGACCTTAATGACAACAGAGGGTCTTCAAGCTCTGGCTTCTCTACATTGGCCATGACGCTAGCTAGCTAGCGGGAGGCTTGGCCGGTATAAGCATACTGTGTGTAAGTGCTCAAAGTGCAGGGCGGAGACTAAACAAACTTTTGGTCACTTAAAGGTGCTCTAAGCGATGCCACGTGTTTCTTAGGCTACAACATTTTTTGTCACATAGGCCTACAGCAAACATCTCCTCACTATCCGCTAGCTGCCTGTCCCCTGAACACACTGTAAAAAACCGCTGTCTCTGTAGACAACCCAGGCTCCACAAACGGCAACAAAAACAAACTGTGCCAACCTGCACCACCAAACATAACAATCAGTGTTCCAGCCAATAACCGACAAGAAGGATTTTGGGGTGGGGGTTGGGGGGTTAGTGCGTGGAAGCACAGAAGGGAGGGGAGGGGATGAGGAGGAGGGAGGGGAGAGCTAGCCTCGTTTTGTTTGAAAATACTTTGAACGTCAACAAGAAGTGACGTCACCCAGTATCACTTAGAGCACCTTTAATATGTTCGTGTGGGAACTCGGAATTGAAGTATGTTCCACACGCAAAACAAACCTTATGATTTCTGTTAAAGATTGTATTCTGTGTACCGTTCCAAAAGTCCTGTACCGAAACGGTCCGGTATAAATACATGTACCGTTACACTCCTAGTGAGTAGGTTAATCTTTTATAGACATATCTCTGATCATTGCAGCCAACATGGTTAGAATAAATCTACTAAGTTGAAGTAGAACCAAGGTTATAATAGTTTAGAATTTTCAGTTACTTTTTATTGAGTTTTAGTTTTGACTTTTCAATTTAATTTTATCTTAGTGTTTGCTAGTTTTATTTTTTCAAAAAAGGTTTAGTTTTTATATATTTAGCTTTAGTTTAACAGCAGCTGCTGTGGGTTCAATTCCGACCCACGGTCCTTTACTGCATGTCATTGCCCCCCCTCTCTCCCCCTTTCCTGTCTTCAGCGGTCCTCTCTTATCAAGGCCTAAAATGCCCACACAAAAAAGTGGAATAGTAGGCCTATAGCTAAAAAAACTAAAAATGAAATGATTTACATTCATTTTATTTTGTTTTTATCAGTTTTTTAACCTGGCAGTATAGTTTCAGTTTAGTTTTTCTTTAAGTTTTAGTTTTTTTTTTAGTTAAGTTTACTGAAAATATTTTTCACTACTTATTTTTGCTGTCATTGGAGTTTTAGTATAATAAACCTGAATAGAACCCTGATGTCAGGTGTGGTCAAAAATATGCTTTTCCCACCCGTCTTTGTAGGTGTGTCATGTTTCCTGAAAACTGGTTTGAAAAGTTAATATTTAAGCACGAGAAATGATCACCTCCTGCTGGAGGGTGACAAAATCATCAGTAAACTTGATCAAATGTCTCTTTACATTGGCAGTCACCCCACTGACTAGCATATAAAAGATAGTGAAATCCTCCCGACCTGAGTCAACAAATGAAAGAGCTGCTTGCCATGTCATGATAAACAGAACCACCCTAAGCACTGTTAATCTTTATACAGTCTATGGGACAGACTGTCATCATTTTAGAGACAAACCCATTAGAGAAAGATACAGTGTCAGAACGGTCATTAATACTGTCGACTCTTGAAACACAGGCCAGTTTGTGTGGACAAAGCATCCTTGAAAAGTCAGGGAAACCGTCATTAGTTCAAACTCTGTGGTGTACAGTGCTGTATTCTGGGGATCCCAATGGGACTTCTGCCACTTAAGTTCCCTTGACAGAGCCGTAACAAATCCCAGTGTGTCTCATAATAACATGCAGGGAGAGTGAGAGCCTGATACTAACTGCTCAAGGACTTTTTGGAAATTACGTTGATTAAAATCACCTATTACAGTGCTGAGAGGATCAGCAGATTGCACTTTCTGAATCATCCTGATAATTGCAGCAGAGTTGGTGTCAGCTTTAGGGCGAACGTTAACAGTGACAAATAAGTGGGACGGAGAGAACTTAGAGATGCAGAGAGGAGTTCAATGTCGGGAGGACAAACCTGCTCTCACACCGTGGCACTGGTGAATCATCTGCTATTCATATATGGGCAATATACCTTTATGTGATATTATGGCCACTCCCCTGTAGTACATACATACATACATATGTCCAGCGTTAAACTCATGCTGGATCAGAAGTGCTTTTAAATATGACAAAATGTGTGTTAATTCCAGTACCTAACAAATAAATCCACAAGGCTGTAAGCTTACCATGAAAGGCAAGAGGAAATACATTTTTAGCCAAGTTTCGTCTATTTCAATAGCATCTATTGCTCAACATTTTCTACAGTGGGGCATCCTAGAGTTCCAAGTGGTTTCAAATGTTCTTTTTACAATGTTGTTTTTTTTTTTTTTTTTTAAAAAGCTCCACTAAATCTTTGCTGTTTCTTGTTAATTACTGGATTGTTACCTGGAGTTTTGCCTTTGTAGGTCTCTAAAAATGACCTAAGTAATCACTTGTGGCTGATTTGGTCATAACCACACACCCATTTGATGGTGGGTCTTACAGTAAGTAGACATGATTAGATATTCTTTAAGAGGTCACACGGCAAAAACGTTTGCGAATCACTGTTTGAGAGCAACTAATACATGTGATCTATAATAATTGCTTAATATTTTAGACGCTGCATAGAGCTGTGACTTTGCACATTTTAATTTAATACAGATTAATTTGGAAGATTTGGTTAAACCCAAAGAGGAGAAATTGATATTAAAGTGCACTCTCATTAAGCCTTCTCTCCAGTTTGATTTTTTTCTAATCAAATATCATATTCGGTCATAATGCTCATACATTTGTCTATCCTAATGAAAACAAGTACCTTAGAATACCCTGTCTTTCTACTGTATCTTCCAACTAAACCAATACCTGAGATAGCTGTGTGATTAAGGCTGAGCAATTTTATCGATTCTGCGATATAAATCGATATTTTTCCCCCAAGAAAGTATTGATTTTTATGCCGCAAGTATCGATACATAAGTCCCATTCAAATCCCCCGTGTTTACCCCCGTTCACGTTGCAGGAAGAGCGATTTGGTCAGCCATCCGCTAGTGTCGCTGTAGAGCAGCCAACGTCAACTGGCGGCCCTCCGCCAAAGCTTTTAGTCTGGCCCCCAGAATAATCATGAATTCACAAAATGTGTTCTGTTATTTATCATTTCAAGCATTTAGAGCAAAAACCCAGCCACCTCTATTTAGGTACATCTCTATTCACATGCCGGGATTCTGTAGCCTACAGCGATGCCCGAGCTCCACACACACAGCTGAGCCGAGATGTGTGTGTGTTAAAGGTTAAAACACGCAGCACCTGACTGGGAACGATACAGAGTTACCAACGGCGGCTGGGGCAGATGAACTCATGCTGGTTTCTTTTCTGTAAATAGGCTCCAATTAAACCTTCGTGAGTAGAAAGTCAATACTTATCAATGCACTCACCTGTGTAGACCGGCATAAACATGTAGAAAGCGATATTTCAATCTGCTCAGTCCACCGCGCTGTTTTACGCAAACACAGCTCTACTCTGCAAATAGCGAATTTTTACAAACAAGCTAAAACAAAAGCTGTCGGTTTGTAGTCTAACTGTTTATCTTAGGTTGCCGGGAATCTGGACATTTTGACAAATTCTTGTAAACCTCACTGCTGGCTGAACAAACCAAACTCTCCGCTAGAGCGGACAATCTGGAGCTACTTAATATGCACGTGAATGACGCGATCGTTATGTTCAGTGATGATGATGATTCTGGTTGTATTATTTTGCAACAACATCGTTTCATTGCAAATGAGTTATACATGACGAGTGCATAGCCTGCTTATCAGTCCATTCATCATTAAAGCTGGGTTTTTGGCTTTTCCACGTCAACTTTTCCCTTCAGCCTCTTTGACAGTGACATGTTTACCTGACAACAGCCTCTTTCTGCAAGCATTTTCCACCAATCAGGATGCTGCATACTACAATAATGTTTCCATATCACAGACTTTAACCATCACTCCTCAGTGAACTGCCTCCTAGTCTGAGATCTTTTTCTAGTTAAAGAGCCAGTTATCATTATGGAGTTTCCATGTTTTTTATGAGTTTGCTCACACTAATACATGTTAAAAAATAGTAGCATTAATTCAGTAAGAAAGTGAAAATTTCAAACAAGAATAGGCGTATTAGGTATAAATACATTTTATTTTCTTTATTTGAAAGTCCGGCCGCCAGAGTGCTTAGAAAAATTCTGAAAAAAAATGTAGTTGATGATCCCTGCTGTAGACTCTCTGTCCAGTCAGAGACATATATTGTGTAATTGATGTTTTCAGTTCAATTAATTAAATCCAAGTAAATGGAACACTCACAAGATGTCACCAAAATCACTCGGTCCCCTTTAAATCTTTCAGAAAATGATGTAAGTGTATCGAAATATATCGAATCGTATCGAATCGTATCGTTGGCTGAATATCGTGATATATATTGTATTGTGAGCTGAATATCGTGTATCGTATCGTGAGATTAGTGTATCGCTACAGCCCTATGTGTGATGTTAATAGTAACAACATAGAAGACAAACAGCCTTCACAATACAATTCTGCATGTCAATGTCATCAAGTTGCAGATATGATCTCTACTTTTGTCTCTTCTCTACCTATCTGCCGCTGTCCCGACAGAGCAACAACTTTCCACACTGACCACACTCTGACACGCATTCCAAATAACTTTAATCAAAGTACATGTCAAATACATTTTTCCCAGGTATTTCCTATCACGCTGTTGTTGGTCAAGTGTTAATTTTTCTGATAGGTTTGGTTTTTATTAGGCTAGTTGTGTGATGCTATGAAAACAGGGTGAAACGTCAGGATTGACAGCTGTGATTGACTCGCAATTGGTCGGCCGGGTGTACGGGCGGGAATTTGATACCCTGACCCCACCGCCCGATCACTACTGCACAGACTCTGGCTCCAAAATTACAAGATGGCAGCGCCCGTATTTCACTCAGGCCCATTAAAGTCAAGAACAAAAAAATTTTATTGAATAAATTACGAATTAAATTTGGCGGTATGGCTATGTTCAGAGGAGTCCCCTGAACTTTCATGAGCACCATGAAAAAGCAGAGAGTCAGGGGACAGTAGCAGCTTTAGGGGACGCTCACACAGTTTAAGATTGGGAGAGCTAAACTATTCCCCCATATGAACAGAGCGGCAACGATGACATAGAAGCCTACACCACGTTATACACGACAAGGTGGAGCAGGGGAGGAGGTGGGTTGCATAGATGTGAGCAGCAAGCAGTTAGAGCAAACTAAAGCAGCTTTAAGTAGGGCGCCCTGTTTGAGTGTAGCCATTTAGAAGCGAGAGGAGTTGAGCAGCGGTTAGCGGCGTCTTGACTACTTGGCCTGCCAGAACTGACGCTGGACGCTCAATTTGGGATATTCTGGCTTCACTTTCATACAGTGGGAGGAAGTCCATCATATGGTCTATGGTAATTAACATAGACAGTTAAAAACATGGTCAATGTGATGCCGTAGGAGACCAGCGAATATTAGAAGCACTTTTCCGGTGGTGGCTGAGTTTTACTGAGATATGTAAGGAGATAACATGGGCACAGGCTAATTATTGCTAACTAAAATGCTAGTTAACATTAGTAATTAAACCTAAACAGCTCATGTAAGTCCAAACTGCCTGTGAGTTTCTCCTGTACTATACGGTAATTCCTCTACTATGCAACAGTAAGTCGCGTGGTAATGACACAATCGTTAGCCTATTTTTATAAAAACGTCTGCTACGGAGCCATAACGTGAGGTACAAGGTAATGGAGCCTTTTATACATTGTCGTGTTTCTTTACAAATAAACAATGGACAAATAGAGTCTTTAAACGCTTCAGATGTAAAGTTATTCGCTGTCAAAGTGACGTCAAAATGAATGGCAGTCAATAGGTGATTGCTTGTTAGCAACAAAATGGCGCCATAGGAGGTACGCTTTGTGGAGGCTGGTTTACCCTCTTGGTAATTACCCATGGTTTCTATTATTCTGACCAACACTGACCAATTAGAGCGGTTTGGGCTTTTTCGGGAGGGGGGCTTGGAGAGACAGCGCTCCAACAGAGGGTCTACGACCGAGGGTGAATACAGGTGCAGTAGCCATGGGCAGTGTGAGAAAAGTGTTTTTTGAACATTAACACAGAACAAACGTATGAAACTGAAAAGAAGAAGAGATCACACGCCCTGTCTCAGTTCAAGTCTTAGACGTCAGATGTGAATAGTCTCTTTGATTTTTTTTTTGACAAAGCAGTTACTAATGATATGTTGACTTTTATACAGAAAGTGAGCAACAATGCCTCATTTTTATCAAACTACCTATGAGCCTCACACACAAAAAATGCCTCTGCTCCAGGTAATCTTCCATCCTGAACTATATACCTGTCCTCTGCCCGTTCTATATCTCTGGAACTTTTGCACATCCCTCAACATTTTTGCACATCCTGCACTAATCCATACAGCCTCTTTTTTCTTTCTTAATGTTAAACAGTTATACATACATATTTGTTTCTGTATTTATTGTTTGTTTATTTTATATTTAAGCTTTAGTGCGTAACTTTTTTATGATAATAAACGCCCGTTACTTTCAAGCCATTGCCAAATGAGTTGATACAAAAATAAGGAAGACTATCGGCTCCACACAACTCTCTCTGGATTTCTCTGTGTTTAGAAATTTGTGTCTACTGGCGACTTTCGCGCGCAAAATCTCAAGTGAAGATAAAGTATTCTGAAGAGTCCATCATGTTTTTAATCCTCCGTGTCCTCCTTGGTTACTAGCAACTGTGTGGAGGAGTGGTGGGGGTGAAGCGCGATCACGGAAGACTTGTGTTATGTGGATGCAGCGACAAAATTGTCATTACTTAGAATTCTTCATGAGGGAGACAGAAACTACGCACTATAGCTTTAATGTTTAATATGTATATACATAATATGCACCAACAACCAAGGCAAATTCCTTGTAATTGCTACTTATTTAATATAATAAATCCCTTTTTGATTCTCTGATTCTTATGTGCTGTCTAGGGGTGGGAATCACCAGAGGCCTCACAATACAATATCATCACAATACTTATGTCACGATACGATATCAAACATATTGCAATATTCTGCGAAGTATTGCAATTTATTACCTTTCTTCCAACTTTTTCCCCATTTCAAATGATGTCCCCAAAAGGAAACTTTGTCAAGATCTGTTTTTATCTAAAAAGATTTTTGTTTGTTCATCTTCAATTTTATTGCTGCAAAATGGGATTGTCAAGCAGACAAACGGACCATCACATATAACAAAAGATCAATACCTGGCATCTGTATCGATACAGTATTGCCACGGAAAATATCGCAATACTATGCTGTATCGATTTTTTCCCCCACCCCTAGTGCCGTCCCATTCCCCATACAGCATTTGGAGGCACAGACTCTCAGGGGCCATCCACACGGAGACGCTTTTTGGTGCAAACACACGTTTTGCATCCTGTCAACGCACTGCCTGTAGACGCACTTTTTTTAAACCTGGTCCCACGGTGAAAAAATTTGAAAACGCGGCTTCATTTGGACGGCGAAGCAGCATACTTGCGTATCAATGATGTTTGGTTTCTTCTTCTACTGTCTGTTTGTATACAGCACGCAAGCTTCTTCTCAATTTTTGGTTAATTTCTGTAGCAGAAACAGCGCCACCTATAGGCCTGAAATATGAAGTAGCGTGTTGAGTCATTTACAAATGGATCTGTTTGGAACAGCGGAGGGCCCACCCATGCTTCACTCACTACCTCCGTGCCCACCCTCGTTTCTAACATCATCTTCTCACCTTCCCTACTTGAACTCCACGTCTAGTTAGTCTCATTCTTTCCCCCTGAGTAGGGCAGTAGCCTGCAGACACATGCCGCCCCCGCGGTCCACTCTGCTGCTGGTAGAGAGAGGCACAGGGACTGCTAATGAATCCGACTGCCATCGGTGGCGTTTCAAGAGCAGCAGAGCATGCATCTGATTAATCTTTGTCCTAATTAGATCGAACAATTAACCTGCCTGCCACCAAGCTCGAGGGCCTGATGACTCTGCATGGGCTGCCCAAACCCCAGTACAATAAACCAGAGCAGGGTGAGAGTGTGCCCTCACACTGCAACTTTCTGTTTTCAGAACAACCAATTAATGCTAAGTAATTGCGCAGAGCCTTCTATGTGATATATATTGACGGACCGTGTGGCCGAGAGCTCACATCCGTTTCTGCTTTCTGTTTCAATAGCGCTAAATTTCTTTGGCTTTTAATTCAAAGTCAGAGAAGGCACGGATGGGTTTCATAAGAAATTATGTGCGAGAGGCAAAGCAGAAAGAAGGGAGAAAAAAAATCCAATGTTCATTAACATGGAGATACTCCCCGATGTAAAAAGCCTTGAGGACATGCTTGTTCACTCACTGACTGGATGGTTTCAGCATGCACTGCCTGCTGATCTGAAATATTTGAAATGCCTCAGTCGTTACAGGCGGTGTGTCCTCACAACAAACTGGATAGGCTGAGTGGAACCATGGAGGGCATGGACTTGGCAGATTTGTTGAGTTCAAATCATTTCAGAAATATAATCAGGCAGGGAAGCAAGCACATAGGGACCCTCAGTCCTATGAAATACACTGTTGAATAAGTCTTCCCTAACATGTGTGCAACAGGAAGTGTTGCATAACGTTGTTATCCCCGATGTTCAACCTAATACATATTTAGAAACGGACACGTCTTAAGTTTGATGTAATGTGACATAACTGTGACATAAGGGGGTCGCTTAACAGACGTGGTTCCCTCAACTTTGAGCTTTAGTTTAGTAATATAGTATACAGTAAGGACACCTTTAATTTACTGTATCTCTAGTGTTCTTTACCTTCTTGCAGTAGGCTTAAATGGCTATTTCACACCACAGACCCTCTAACAATGGGTAACGTTAACGAACGTCACCATTACAACTGACAAGCTGCTAGTGACAGCAGTGGCATGTGGTGGACAGTTGCATACTAAAGTGAATGCTACTGATTAGTATGGTGTTATATGCGAATCTTTGTCAAAATATTCGGGAGAATTCAGTATGATTTAAAAACATAGTTGTATTTTAATACGTTTGTAATAACGCTGGTCAAAAGCACTATAACGTCGTCATGTTAACGTAGCTACAGTGTTTGAGTGACAGGACTGCGGAAACAACAACTAGCTAGCTAACGTTAAACAAACTGAAAGTTTAAATTATTTTGAAATAAACGCCGAATTTAAGGACGACCCTTAATGTTTATTTCTACATCCCAACATATGTTCCACAGGCAAGAAAAATATCCAAGGAACGAGGACACGTGAAACTGAACAATTTTTAAAGGGGATTTGGCACTACGCGCTACAGGAAGGCATGCATTGAAGGTTTGGTGTAACGTTAACGTTATGTGGAAAGCTGTCTACTTCTCCTGCAGTCTCCAAATCAGCTAACGGAACTGAATGTCCGACTAACCTGTTTCGAAGTGTCTGCTGTTACGGTCGTGAGTTGTCCCAGTATGGTGCTGTACAGTTTCGACAGTCTCCTTTCCGTGTCCAGGCCACAGTCTCTGAGAAATTGCGTCCCTGACAACACCGATGCCCGTAAAGGAATAGATGTAGTTCATAACGCTAAACGTTACAACCTAGCTAACTTTATAAGTAAGCTAAAACGTTTTTAAAGTGTTACAAAGCCCGCTTTCTTTGCACCAAACGCTGTGTTGGCAAAACGTCACAGGCTCATAGTCGTGGTGTGAAAATCCTCCAACACTCTAGCTAAACATTCCAAAACAGGAACTATTTTGAACACGCCAACAAACTTTTTCTTTCCGCCTATTGGAGTCAAGCTGGGCAGCGCAGTTTGGCAATAGACGGCTCCGTTCCAGTAGCGCTGTGCCCTGTTGACCTATGTTAACAGTGCTGACAAATCATGGCTATGTCAAATACGGTACCATTCACACTCAAAGCTCTGTGTGTTGTGTTTCAGCCCAGAGAAGCAGCACAGACCTGGACCTGGACCTGGATTAAACCTCGGAATTTAACAATTAAAGACCACATTTGTAAAACAACCTCTACTGCTAAATTGGCAGAGGGTGGCTGGATCTCAGTTTATAAGAGAAACATTTTCAGTGAATCCTAGAAAAAGCTAAATGGAACAGCGAGTTTTTCATTCTAAAAATATGCAAATGTTCTTATACAGTTAAATATTTGGAAGGCAACATTTTCAGGCAATTACTTATTCACCGGATAAGCGGACGAAGATGGATGGATGGATGGATGTTATTTTATTAAGACTAATTATATGTTAATAATATAGTATATCTATGTTTATAATATATGTTTATGTCAAATTCTACATTCTCTAATACAGATATCTTCTATAGGCCTACATTTTCGCTGATTGGGCACACACTCTGAAAGGTTACAATAATTAATCTCAAGGATATGAAAAAATTATTTTACACATAAATAAAGAATTTGATTAATAAATGCTTAACAATGCAACCCAGCTTAGTCCACACTGATTTCCAGACTGTTGCTAGGATATTTCATAGTCATCAAGTGTGGCTTTATGACATCCATCTGACTCCCACCATAATAACATTCTAATAAATTCAGACTTCCACATAAGAGACAAAGTACACTTCCGCGTCCATATGCTCAATGGGCCATAGTGAGAACTCTGGGACCTGGTACATAAGTAGCTGATCGTCTAGTGTGGGATAAAAGTAGATGGCATTTAAGGTGTGTAAATGACTGGGGGGGAAAGTAAAAAACCCACCAGACCAGAACAGGGTGTATAATTGGGCAGCAGACTCAGGTAGTGAGCAGAAAAGACCGTCATGCATTATTCATCTAGATTCTAGAGGCAGAGCAGTTGTGAGACAGGAAGTCAGGAGTGTAACAAGAAATCCTGTGATGTTTCAGAGAAAAGTGATCATCCTTTCTTTCTTTCTTTCTTTCTCTCATTCACAGCAGGAACGATAAAGAGAGAAGCATTTATTTTCCAGCTGTAAATTGACAGGGAAGTATCTGTCTTTCTTTAATGGTATCTGTGGTAGGTGGGCTGAGGTTGAAACAGCTGTTATTATTGAGTACATACAACCAATTTGGGACTGAGCAGTCAGGGATATTGAATACTGAATGTGCTCCATCTGCTGGTTGCATTGGGTAGTGCATGCTTTAGTTCTCCCTCAGTGAGTGGAAAAAGTCAAAGTGTACTGTAGGGTGAAGAGCAGCAGCAATCATAATAAATAATAAAAATACAGATCATGTCACAATCAAATCCTTTGAAAAAAAATATCAATATATTGAAATTTTTTTATTAAGCTTATTTTTTATTATTAAAGATCCCATGACATGGTGCTCTTTGGATGCTTTTATATAGACCTTAGTGGTCCCCTAATACTGTATCTGAAGTCTCTTTTATATAGACCTTAGTGGTCCCCTAATACTGTATCTGAAGTCTCTTTTATATAGACCTTAGTGGTCCCCTAATACTGTATCTGAAGTCTCTTTTATATAGGCCTTAGTGGTCCCCTAATACTGTATCTGAAGTCTCTTTTATATAGACCTTAGTGGTCCCCTAATACTGTATCTGAAGTCTCTTTTATATAGACCTTAGTGGTCCCCCTAATACTGTATCTGAAGTCTCTTTTATATAGACCTTAGTGGTCCCCTAATACTGTATCTGAAGTCTCTTTTATATAGACCTTAGTGGTCCCCTAATACTGTATCTGAAGTCTCTTTTATATAGACCTTAGTGGTCCCCTAATACTGTATCTGAAGTCTCTTTTATATAGACCTTAGTGGTCCCCTAATACTGTATCTGAAGTCTCTTTTATATACCCCTTAGTGGTCCCCAAATACTGTATCTGAAGTCTCTTTTATATAGACCTTAGTGGTCCCCTAATACTGTATCTGAAGTCTCTTTTATATAGACCTTAGTGGTCCCCTAATACTGTATCTGAAGTATCTTTCCCGAAATTCAGCCTTGGTGCAGAATTACAGCCACTAGAGCCAGTCCCACAAAGAGCTTTCCTTAGGATGTGCCATTTCTGTGTTTCTAGCTTTAAATGCTATAGAGCTCAACAGTCCCGCCCACAGTGGGTTATGGTAGTAAAAATACAATGCAATTTCTCCACTGACAAATTGGAGTATAAGCCATAAAATCGTAACAGTCGATGGTAGACTTAAAACCAGCATGCCGACATGACTAAGCGTTTGTATATGCTCATATAGACGCCAAAAATCATGGGGCACCAACTTTGTTTTGAGAGAAATGTCTTTTATTCGCGATGTCTTGGATAAGTACTTCATTACCCACAATCCTGAACAATCCCACAATCCCACAGTGATGCCTCTGATTGGTGGAACTCATGCTGGTGAGGAGGAGGGGGGGGTCAATACCCGATCTGTGCTGCCTGCAGAATCCGTCACGAAGATTTACGACACTGCACGAATCACGATCTGTTCCACGCTTCTGCCGTTAGCCTCCACCGGGAAGCTAACGTTAGTTTAGCTAACAGCTAATTCGGCTAACCGCTAGCTGACAGCTTGATTCAGTCTAAAATAACGTCAACTCAAACTAAACACTGGGAAAAGCAGGCTACAGCTGATGTAACAACTGTTATATAGTTTAACGGTTATTTTGAGGGTCTTTTAAAGTTATTACATGCTGTCTCAGCTAGCGGTTAGCCGAATTAGCTGTTCGCTAAACTAACCTAGCTTCCTTTATTCAGTGGTGCGCGGTGGTTTATGGGATGAGTAGTTTCTTCGCTCTGAAATGATGATATGTACACAGTCTTGTACCTTTGACCTTTTTTGGGATTTTCTGTTCGTTTTTTCACTCGAAATGGTACATTGTATGCAGTGTTGTGCCTGAACGCGTTCATTGAACGATAGTTCATGAACTCGTTCATATTTTGGGCGAACGTGAACTGAAGGTATTGTAGCCTATTACTGCCTGATGAACGTTACTGTGAACTCCTTCATTCTGGTGTCTGTGAACGGCACGCTCTCTCAGTTTAACTTCGTCCAATAGGGGGCCAGATTTCTATAGAGCCTTCCAGGCCAAAACCACGGCTAAAACACACCGTAAACAGGCCTTCATATGTAGCGGAAAAAACACCCAATCTGGCAACACCAGCCACCAGTGTCTCACCGTCGCACGCATCATCAAAACAGAAAGCAGCATGGAGGCTTCGTATGATCATTTAAACCAGTTTTATGACGAGGTCGGTGAGGATGTGGAAAATCTGACATTTCTGTGCAAAGTGCCACTTTGCTCGTTTGAAAGCCATGATGTCTCTCTCTCATGGGTGGGCCAAATTCTCTGGACGGGCAAAGCAGAGAAAGGGGAGGTAACCTTGCTCCTTATGGCCTCATAAGGAGAAGATTCCAGATCGGCCCATCTGAGCTTTCATTTTCTCAAAGGCAGAGCAGGATACCCAGGGCTGGGTTTACACCTATCGCCATTTCTAGCCACTGGGGGACCATAGGCAGGCTGGAGGAACATATATTAATGTTAAAAAACCTCATAAAATGAAATTTTCATGCCATGGGACCTTTAAGTAAGGATGGCTGCTCCTCTCCAACTTGCCATCCACAAAGATATAACTTAAATCTGCTTTAGTTAACCCTGAATGCAACTTTAGCCTTGTGCAAATGAGTACTATGAGCAACTATTTTCATTATCGATTCATCTGTTGGTAATTTTGTTGATTAATTGAGAAATAGTAAATTAATTAGTTGCCTCACATTGAAGGAGCTGGAATCAGTGAATGTTTGGAATTATCCTTAATCAATGACTTGAATGATTGATTAATTATCCAAATTATTGGTGATACATTTTCTGTTAACCATTCAACACTTCAGCTATGTTGGAATTGTGTAGGAAAACCCACAGCTTCAAATCATTTAGAATGTTGAAGATGAGTTGTGTGTAAAACTTTCATTTGAAACCTATTTGCACGTAACCTGCAGCGTGTCAACCAGCCAAACTACTCTATGTCACTAGAGTATGTATGTCAAATACAATCTTCAAATGAGTTGATTTTAACTGCCATTTCAAAAGACCTTTGTCAACAACTCTGACTGTAATGTACATAAATAACCCTTTGATTTGCAGTCATGGGATTTCATTTGGCCCTCTGTTCCTCTCTGACTTTGCACGGGGCTGGTACACTTGGCCCTTGGACATTGTACTGTATTGAGAGAGGTATCAGACTGGCCAACAGTGTTGGGGAGTAACGGAATGCATGTAACGGCGTTACGTATTCAGAATACAAATTATGAGTAACTGTATTCCGTTACAGTTACAATTTAAATAGTTGGTATTTAGAATACAGTTACATTGTTAAAATCAATGGATTACATGACGATACTTCTGTTTCACGAGTTTATTCACTCTGAATAAATTAAGGCAACTTAATGCATTTTCCAGAAGCCCGATATGAAATAGAAAAAAATAGCTATTTGCGTGATCAGTAACAATGGAGTCGGAACGGGCACGACAGAGCCAGGGCAGCAATAAGTTTCTATCTTGGAAATTCAAACAGCATTTCACATTAAAGAACGAACAGGGAGAATGAAATACAGCTAACTGTGCCGTGCAGCCTCTGCTTGCCAGCAACCAGCCTCCTTTCAGCTCCAAATTACTCCACCTCCAACCTGAAGAAGCATCTTAAAGTAAGTTATTTTTTTAATTAGCCAAGGGTAGTCGTCTGCTGTAGTTTTACTGGTCACCTTGCTATTTTAACATTGACGTGCGACTTTACATTCTCCTATACGTATACGTGCTGATTTACTAGCTCCAGAGCCGTTTAAAGACTGACTAGCCCCGTTTGACATGCTAACTAACGTTAGCTAAAATTAGCTCATGGTAGCTTAGACCGCGGTTAGATTTTTGTAGTATGTAGTTCGGGACTACCAATACAATAATCTATCTGCTTGTTCAGGTACACATTCAGCTGGTTGGAATAAAAAGAACACACCATTATAGGCCTGTTTAGTAAGCTGGATGTGATGGTCGCATTCCTACACTTATAAAACGCAATTCAATGTGGAAGTAATCCTAAAGTAATCCAAGTATTCAGAATACATTACTCAGATTGAGTAACGTAACGGAATACGTTACAAATTACATTTGTGGGCATGTATTCTGTATTCTGTAACGACACACGTTTTGAAAGTATCCTTCCCAACACTGCTGGCCAAGTGCCACCCCACAGGGCCTAGTGGCTTTGTGATATACTGTGTTGTTGTACAGCTGCCCAGCGCGGTCATCTAATCATCCATAACATCCTCAGAGGGAGGCAGACTAGCTTCCTCCGCTCTGCGTTTCAACCTCAGAGTGACAGATATATTTTGTAGCAGCGCAGACCAAACCGGAAAGCTGAATCTAGTTTAAAGGCCTATTTTCTGTGAGATGTCCTCCACTCTCTAATTAAGCTTTAGTGTGACCAAAGAGGGAAAATGAAAGAATTCCCTCTGTGCCTATCCAACAACATGAGCCTCGTTGCACGGAAATTATGCAACTTGTTCTACTTAAGGAAGCATGCTTGACGTATTGTCAGTTTTCTGTATTTCATAGGCGATTAAAGAGACTTTGAAGCCAATTAATTAACTGACATCCATTATGGTGTTAAGTTCTTCTGGATTTATGGAAATGAGCGTGCTTGTTTGTGGCCAATAGCTCATTATACAGTCTTCCTTTGAGTATTTACAAAATCCTTTTAATTTGTGCATATGTTTACAGAGCATGCACAACTCATACTACCTTTCTAATCATTCATTTTCTAATATGATCAGATCAGCACTTGAGAGTGCAGTAACGTACTACGTTGAGGGGGAATCATTCTGTTTAATAACTCTAAAGTGGTGGAGACTTGTTATACAAGAACCCGTGTAAGAACCTCCTGGTGTCAGCAGCTGCCAGGGAAAAACCTGACAGGGTCTTGTGTGTGAGGCTTTGTCATCGTCTGAGAGCAGGGCTCTGGGGAGCGAGTGTTAATCTCAGCAGTTTCCCACTGAGAGCCAGGTAGGCTGCCACCTTATCCCGAGAAGAGGAACGCTTTCATTACGGAACAACAGACACGCCGGCCGCTGGGGAGCTGCCGCTTCTCCATCGTCAACGGATGGACCGACTCCACAAGCGAGGGTTACATAAGCATCGCTGCAGCACACTGGTGTGAACACACACGCATGTGTGCACTGGAATGATTATTATAATGTGCGCACACACTAAGGCAGCTCAATTATGAAAAAAAAAAAAAAAAATCATAATCTTGATTTTGGTCAATATCGTAATCCAATTTATTAAACATGATTACTCATTGACGTTTAGGATAGAAGAATAGAATGGAATAGTCTTTATTGTCATTGTACATGTACAACAAAATTGAATGCAGGTCTCTCAATGCAAAACACCAGTAAAAGTGCAAAGCAGGAAAATATATATATAAAAGAGTCTCTAAAGTAACTATAAAAAAACATATTATATATGTTTGAAAAGGAAAAAGATGGAAACGATGTTTCATTTATTGAAGTTAAACAACAACAACAACTGAAACAGGTAAACATATCAACAGTGAAAACACTTTGAACTGGGAACATTTTTTGAATTCTTCTTCAGAACACAAGACAAAATAGGAGCTTGCTTGTTAAATGGAATGTGCAAAACACTAGTTTTTATTATCGATTATATCGTTTTTGTGATCATTAGGAGCCGGAACTGTACTCGCAATTAAAATTGAATTCATTACACAGCCCCCCCACACACACACACACACACACACACACACACACACACCATTTTCACACTATAACAATCTGCTCCTTTCTTGCAGACATTTCCCGTTTTCAGTGGAAATCACTTCGACATAAATGCAGCAAGGAGTTCACTCACACGACACAAATGCACCTGCTGGCAAACCCAAACAAGCCTTTCAGTGTGTGGTAATTGGGAAGGCTGATTGAGATATGTACAGCAGAAGAGATGGCTTGAGATGGTTTTCTATTATACATGGACTGGCTCACACATGGCATTTCTTGGAGCATCTCTGGAGTGTAAATAAATACAGACCATTCAGCACGCATTGTCCTGTGTTTCACGAGCGTTATGCTCCATTATACCGCAGCCTGTACACCAGGCGTAAACAAGAGGACGACCAATAAAGGCAGCCCGCTGCTGGAGGAATCTGGCGGAGGCATCCAGACAATGGCGACAATCACAGGTGTTTAACAGCCCTTGTCAGAATATCCCACCCACTCTGAGGCGTTCTCATTGTGCGAGTGAAGCTTCGCCTCTCAAAAGCTGTCAACACTACACCAAATAAACACGTTTTTCACACTGTCAGCAGGACACAAATATTCATGAGAGGAGAACGTGAATCAGATGTGTGGTGCCTGTTCAAACCGTGTCAACGCCAACCTGAATCACCAGATCATCTGGAGGAATGGGGCTGTTTAAGTACTCAACACTGGCGTTACATACAGTCTGACTGCTGTCACTCAAATGTCACTCATTTTTCTATATGTACATATCTGAGCCTTTTCCTCTCCCATCTTGCAGCTCATGTGAGCTACAGTTAAAGGAGTATACCAACAATTATGGAGTGTGGATTCAATTAAATTAAATTATACTTTATTGTCCCCTTTATTGTCCTACAACCTTTCTTGGACTCGAGCGCTGACAAGTTTAGCTGCAGATCAATTAATAGAAAAAATAAGACCGAAATTAAGAAATAGCGAGTCAATAAAAAAAAACAATCAGAGTCAATAAATAGAGAAAAATATTACTATGTGATGAAGATTAATATTAAACATCTCAGTCTCAGCTCTATCAATTAGCACCTAGTGACCCCCACCCCCCTTACATGACAGGGCTACATGACAGAAATCCCATCAAACCATCTCCATGACAACTGGGCAACTCCATTGACTGTGGAAGCTTGGAAAAAGGGGAAGCTCGGTGAAAACTGCCAACCGTGTGTTGACAATGGTTTTGTCAAGCTGCTGTTTGTAAGGTCAAGGACGGGCCTTCAGGCTGAAAGGGTTTTGAGTAATGTGATAAATTGGCCTTTAAAGCTATAGTGCGTCGCTTCTGTCGTCCCCATTAGGAATTCTAAGCAATGATGACAACAACACTGTCGGAGCATCCACGTGACGCAAGCCCCACGCCTCCTGTACGCCGTTGCTAGCACGGAGGATTAAAATAAACATGACGGACTCTTCAGAAGAGGTAATTATCTAGTAATGTTTCTGTTCTGTTCTCTTTGTCTCCAAAGCCGAACGCTGCTGTTGTTCTTCCTCAGCGGTGAGGTATATGGAGCTGTTGCACCACCGGGTGTATTAGAGGTGTGAATCTTCACTGATCTCCCGATTCGATTCTGATTATCATGTCAGCAATTCAATATCTTGATGCATAACAATGCGTCGAATACATTTTTCTATTAAAGCCATATAGGATATTTGACTTCACAGAATGCATTAAGATACTGTATAGTTCAATAATAGTTTTTTCTATATTACTTCATATAGTTATGTTTTCATCCAAAAATCCAAGTAGTAAGATATAAACAATCTTTTTTATTTAACAAAGTCTGAATACAGCAGACATAAAACTGCATAAAAATACATAAAACTACAGCATTGAGCACTTCCTGAATGTGCAAAACATAACAGAATATGTAAACAGAAATGTTGTTAGGCCTATATTAAATTGTAAACAGAAATAAGTATAAATTTCAAAATTAATAAGCAGAAACTTTGGCTTCACATAATAAAATTGTAAACAGAAATATATTTTAGGCCTAGCCCATCTACGGTGTTCCATTGTAATATCAACATGTAGAGTCTATCATAGGTCTAGATGAAACGGGTTAGGCTACTGAGAATGCTATTTTTCACTTGAATGTTTATGCCATGGCCGGAAAATTAACGAGCAACGTCATTGTGTTATAATCGATTATGGTCGGCCACTGCATCGATGCAGCATCGTCCATGTCTGCATCGCAATGCATCGATTATTTGATTAATTCCAACACCTCTACTTTGTATCAACTCATTTGGCAATGGCTTGTATGTAACGAACATTCATTAATATAAAATAATTTAGCTTTATAGCTATAGCTTTAAATAGACCATCATAGAGACATACAGTTACCCAGACCACCAATGAGCCTTGGCCGGTAGAAAATAAGAGACCAATCACTTCCAAGGCAGCCTTCCATCCCATACCCAACTGCTACCAAAAAGGTGCTTCCTGTGCTACAGGGTCATGGATATTGTGTCAAAAGCTCCAGACCCAGGGTTGGAACCAGCCTTTAGCTTCCAAAAGAAATACTCCAAACAGTACTGACACATCCATCACAACTTTATTCTGCCATGAGAAAAAATAGGACCTTAGCGAAAAAACAATCCCATCAGAGACACTGTCCTAATTTTAGAAGATTAGCTGCTTGTCACAGTCAATTGTGCTCTTTTACGCATCTCGGTGTCCCCCTTCAACTAATTCAGATCCACAGATACAGATTTATAAAATCATGCCAATAAGTTATTATTTTAATAGATTAGTATTCTATGCACTAAAAAATGTATGTATAAAGGCTTTGGACTGCCCTACACAATATTGTAGCCCGTTTAATATGCAACTTAACTTCATACAATATATGTAGTAGGGGGTCCCTGATCCTGGCTCTCTTAGTTAAGGGGTCCTTGGCTTAAAGAACATTGAAGACCCCTGCCCTAGCATATGTGCAAACTCCTTAAAACCACTGTTGACATGTCTTAAGGACATTAAAGCATGGATGGCATTACATTTCTTTAAGCTTTAATGAAAGCAAAACTGAGATCCAGATATTTGAAGCAGGTGGTGAATGTAATGCCATTCATCGGGACCTGTGGTCCCTGGAACCATATGTGAGGTATTCTGTTAAAAATGTGGGTGTGATATTGGACAGTGATTTTAAAATTGGACAAGCTGATATATTCTGTAATAAAATCAAGCTTTTTTCAACTGAGGCTCTTAACTAAGGTCAAGCCCTTTTTATCGTTTAGTCATTTTGAAGGGTTATACATGCTTTTATTTGGGCCAGGCTCGACTACTGTAATGCCCTTTATGTTGGTGTAAACCAGGTCTCTATGTCACGCTTGCAGTTGGTTACTTTTGTTAATGTACAAAAAAACTTACTGGGCTAGCTCCAACCCATCTCTCCGACCTATTGAAACCATATGTTGCTCCTTGTGGTCCCAAGAACAAGGTTGAAGACCAGGGGAGACGGCGCCTTTGCAGCAGTAACCCCTAAACTCTGGAATCAGTTGCCTCCACATATCAGGCTGGCTCCTACATTGTCCGTTTTTAAATCCTGTCTAAAACATATTTTTATTTTCAGGCTTTTAACACTACAATAGTTGCCTTTTGATATTATTATCATTTTGCTGTTAAACTGTTTTGTGTTTATTGTGTTCTATGTTTTAGTTTTTCTGATTGTACAGCACTTTGGCAGCATGACATCATGACTTTGCGTAAACATACTTTCAACACTTTCCTAAAGCCAAATGGCGTGTCATCTGTACGCATTTTGAGCTATCCGCGTGTATGTCTACGCTGTATACAGCGGATGTAAACAGAACATTATGTTATCACGAGAACGTGCCGTGCTATAGCAAGAAAAACGTCACACGCGTGTAAAAAAAATTTAAAAAGGTTGGTTTAGGAAAAGAACATTGGGAAAGGCTTTAGTAACACAAAAAAACGACGGTGACCAACGTCACACGCTTAAGAAAACAAACGGTTGGGTTTGGGAAAAGAACATTGGGGAAGGCTTTATTAAAAAAAAAATAATAATAATAATAAAAACGGTTGATAAACGCCACACGCGGGACGCGATCCCAGCTCTCCTGGGTGAAAGTCCTGTGTTTTACCCATCCTCTGACTTCCGTCCTTTCATACTACCCGCTACGGCGATAAGTCACACGTAATGTAGGTCAACGGAGGCCGAACAGCGTTGATAAACACGCTAAAAAGCAATTATGCGTCTTGATAACACGCCAAAATGGCATACGATTTGGCGTGTGAATGAAGTGAATGTAGAATAAAGACCACATGAGATTGCTGGATGAAAAGGTCTCCACACTCAGTTAGTACATGGTGTCAGGGTGTGAACAGGAACCTGTGTAGTCTATCTTCACGTTAAGACTCTGCAAGAGGCAGAACAACAAGGAGGTGAGGGTGGAGGTGTTGTCGGGCCATCCAGTGTGACACTGACCTGCCGCTGCAGTTACTGGCTGGCCTTCTCTCTCAGGACAGCTCTACAGGGTGGCGAGCTGTGATCGATGACCAGTGGCTTCAGAGCGGGCTATCTTTCACCGCCACTTTCACTGCCCCCGCTCACGCTCATCTATCCTCTGTCTGAGGGCGCGCCGAGAGGCTGGGTGGCCCCGACAACTGATGACCACTG
>NC_041336.1:37568892-37591392 GCF_004354835.1 Perca flavescens
AAGACAGACCCAGTTGTCAGTTTCCCGTCCAGCGCCTGCGTTGTTTAAATTGCAAATGCACCTGCTCCCATCTGTGGCCCATGGGCGAGGTGTGTTCAGGTGCATTCTGGGCGTATTAATATCTTGAGGCAGCGGGAAGTGATCGTACCATTGACCAACAAAAACCTGGTCTAAAGTCAATAACGCAGCATTTCATTGTTATTTTAACAGAGCATTAGTAAAATGCTCTTAGGCTTGTGCACAGCGTGCACACTATGCTTGTTACACACACAGGGACACACAGCAGCACACACACATGCAGAAGATTACAAATAAAAATATTACGGTGCAAATCCTCCATCATAACGGCAATGCTCCAAGGTCCAAACGCACCTGGCTTTTAAAGGGAATGGGAGATGATCTCTGATTGGTTGATTGCATGTTACTCCCAAAACACACCTCTGATTAATGAAGACACTAAGGATAACCCTTTAGGACCAGGCGCCCGGTGCACGGACCATTTTTTCTGCCGTTAAACTAGCAAAAGTGGATTTGGACACGCCCTGAACACACCTGCGCCAGGCACTTCATGCCGTGCGCTTAGATTGTTAAAATAGGGCCCTAAATGTTCCATTTTGCTTTTCTTGCACAGTTTTGACATTAATAAACTAAAAATGAATGGCCCTTTTTTGTCCCATAACTCTGTAATATCTTAAACTGATCTATAGTGGAAAAACGGCTGCTGATATGTTTTAAAGATGCATTTTTGATAAAAGATCGTGGTCAGCGTAACCTCTGTGACAAATAAATGAAGTTTTCGGAGACTGCTTCACAATAAAGCCAAGTTATCAGACTCTGTTGCGGATTCTGTCGTGGAAACGCGCTTCATGCCGCGAGCAGGCTCGCACGCCACCTGGCAGAAAAGAGAGAAAGAAAAAGAGACGTTGTCCGTCGCTGTCTGGAGGATAACTAGCCATTTAATATCTTTTGTGTGCGTTTGGTTAATCGCTCCCTTAACTAGCTTCTATGCTCTAGTCTGTCCCTATCACGTTACCAACAGTGAGACTGAATTGAGTGTGAGAAAAAAAAAGTGAGAAAAGAATTTAACAACATTGGCAGCCAAGAGGACATATTTTACTGCCGTTAGCATGTAGCAACAATGTTAACACCACAGTAGCTTAAAAAAACACTCCAGTAGGTCCTGCTTGGAGCAGATGACCAATCAGAGAAGACCGGCTTGGAGTTGTGTAACATATAGCCGAGAATAGAAAAAACTGTTGGAACCGCAGCGTTCAGAACAGTTTTAGCTCATGGGGGATTTCTCTTAAATTCATTAACCTCATTATTTGAAGTTTAGACAGCGTTTAACATGAAAATCCAACATTTTAACATTACAGATGTGACAGAAAATATGGATAAGCACAACATGGCCACTTTAAGAATCCACATTAAAAGGTCCCATGGCATGAAAATGTCACTTTATGAGGTTTTTTAACATTAAAGGGGTGATAGAATGATTATATAGGGTATTGTACACTGTTCCTTAAGGTCTCCTAATGGGGTATGTAACATTGGTTGGGCTGAAAATTGCCCGAATGCTATTTTATTAGGCCCTTAACTACCCTGTGAATATGGCTCTATTTAGAACAAGAGCTTTTCTTCCAAATATGGTATGCTCATTAATATTCAGAATGAGCTACGCGCTGATTGGTTTGAGCAAACTACATAGAAACACATGGGAGACTCAACAGCAGGTCTCACTGCAAAGTTATACATTGTTTGTCGGGCTGTTACGTTATTAAATTCACTTCTGAGACTTTTTTAAGCGAGAAATCAACTATATAAAGCTCAAATATGGGATGTTATACGAAAATTGATGGCTTATTGCAAATTTGGTAAGACTGTGTCGGAGTTCAGCGGCCGGTGCTGCCTGTGTTGCTGCCTCGCTGCCCGGCCTGCCTTCCTCCACAGACCCCGGCCTGCAGCTCCCCTCTTCCTGCTAGCTAAATGGCCCGTGTGTGAGAGTGATAGAGCGGTCAGCGAGCTTGTTACACCAGCAATCTCTTACCACAGTTCCAGTCACTCTAGGCTGGCTGTCAGCTGCCGGCATAACTAGAGTAGCTATATTTACAGTTTGAATTTTGTCACGCCACTTATACAACATATCTCTAAAGGTCTTAAAGCTAACAACGGTGTCCGATTTCAAGTTAATTAATTTTTGTGAAGATTAGGGGTTTCGTTATCTATGACTGTCCCTTCAATCCTAGCTATGTGTAGCTACAAATCACGGATAGTTAGCTTAATTTTCCGCATAATTTCTGTATATTTACAGTTTGAATTTTGTCACGCAACTTATACAACATCTCCCTAAAGGTCTTATAAAGCTAACAACGGTGTCCAATTTCAAGTTAATGAATATTTGTGAATTTCAGAGGAATTCTAAGAGGAGGCTAGCTAGCTCTCATTGATAGAGCTACATCCAGCCGCAGGCTCTATCAATGAGACTCGCGGACAAGCGGCGTTTATTTCCCCAATCGTTTGTTTAAATAACTCAACACATTATAATTACACACATTAAAAGAGTAACTGGAACCTGTGGTAACAGATTGATGGTGTAACAAGCTCGCTGACCGTGCTCTCACTCACACACACCGGGCATTTCACTAGCAGGAAGAGGGGAGCTGCAGGCCCTGGAGCTCTGTCAGAGCACCGGCGTTTAGTAGTCCATTAGCCAAAAAACAGTGACTTTGCGCGGGTATGGAGTGCTGTGGGAGCTCAATCGAGCTCAGAGCAGGTCGGGCAGCGAGGCAGCAACACAGGCAGCACCGGCCGCTGAATTCCGACACACAGTCGGACAAAATTTGCAATTAGCCATCCATTTTCGTAAAACGGCCCATATTTGAGCTTTACATTTTGTAATGGAATAGCAGAGATCTGCGCGACCTAGATTCAGAAGACTACCTGATCTCAGGTCAGTTGTGTAGCCGATGTAAATGTTGGGGCGTGACCGTCTTAATACAACCATGGGCTGACAAAGGTTCCGGTTTTTGGGAGGTTGACGTCAACTTCCAGCTTTGTTGAGATTCGCCCGTTTTCAGCGGCAGTTTCAAAATATGAGATTTTCATAGTAAAGGGGTGTCAATGGGATATTGAGCTTCTATGTATGTCCTATTTACCCACCGAACTGTCGTTATTCAACTATGACAGGGTGAAATCAGTTTTGCATTCTATCACCCCTTTAATATGCGTTCCCCCAGCCTGCCTATGGTCCCCCAGTGGCTAGAAATGGTGATAGGTGTAAACCGAGCCCTGGGTATCCTGCTCTGCCTTTGAGAAAATGAAAGCTCAGATGGACCAATCAGGAATCTTGTCCTTATGAGGTCATAAGGAGCAAGGTTACCTCCCCTTTCTCTGCTTTGCCCGCCCAGAGAATTTGGCCCACCCATGAGAAAGAGACATCATGGCTTTCAAATGAGCAAAGTGGTAGTTGGTCAAGGCCACACCCCCACCCTCCACCTTGCCCCCCTCTCTCCTCCTCAATAGCATTTAAAGCTACAGACACAGAAATGACACATATTAAGGAAAGCTCAATGTGGGACTGGCTCTAGTGGCTGTAATTCTGCACCAATGCTGAATTTCGGGAAAGAGACTTCAGATACAGTATTAGAGGACCACTAAGGTCTATATAAAAGAGACTTCAGATACAGTATTAGGGGACCACTAAGGTCTATATAAAAGAGACTTCAGATACAGTATTAGGGGACCACTAAGGTCTATATAAAAGAGACTTCAGATACAGTATTAGGGGACCGCTAAGGCCTATATAAAAGAGACTTCAGATACAGTATTAGGGGACCACTAAGGTCTATATAAAAGAGACTTCAGATACAGTATTAGGGGACCACTAAGGTCTATATAAAAGAGACTTCTGATACAGTATTAGGGGACTACTAAGGCCTATATAAAAGAGACTTCAGATACAGTATTAGGGGACCACTAAGGTCTATATAAAAGAGACTTCAGATACAGTATTAGAGGACCACTAAGGTCTATATAAAAGAGACTTCAGATACAGTATTAGGGGACCACTAAGGCCTATATAAAAGAGACTTCAGATACAGTATTAGGGGACCACTAAGGTCTATATAAAAGAGACTTCAGATACAGTATTAGGGGACCACTAAGGTCTATATAAAAGCATCCAAAGAGCACCATGTCATGGGACCTTTAACACCACTTGTGCAACTTAGGCAGAGACCTGCATTTCAAATCTACTGCAACTCGTCAGTTTTCACTGACACTCCATGCTTCTGTAAATTCAATTAACAGTTATGTAAATGCCATCCCTAACTGTGTAAAGATTGATCTGCTCCTTAGAGGCATTGGCTAATTTACTCACTTCTGAGATGAAATAGTGCTTTGCACTGGCTGACATTACATTAACAGGGTTTCTTCTGTTTTTAGCTCAGCCCGCCCCAACACATGTACATTAGATACAGGCAGAAATAGAGCTGTTTTTGTATAATCGCAGCCCATAAATTCATAAGCATAAGGGAAACAAATATGTACAGTTTTGAGAAGTGACGTATCTTACTTTCCCTCTGCTGAATAAATGAATCAATAGCAGGGACCGGTGCTGGCGTTCGACAGTAGGAAACTGCTTACTCTTCATTTGAGCTATATGTAATCAATCCTAGGCAGAGGATGGCTGGAGCCCTTTCCAAACTAAGTGGGGAAACAGTGGGATTACTAGCTCTGTGGCATTTATAAATTGAGCCCAACGAGAAGAGGGCCAAGAGAGACTCCCGGTCAACGTAATTACACCGGCAGGCCAATAAATCCGAGCCACAGATCTTTTAGCAGTAAATTCAGCAGAGAAGCTTTTTTTTCTTCCTTACATTGCTTTCTTGCACTACGGAAGAAAACATTCATGTTTTTTGTTGCTGTCTAAAGAAAAAAAAACAGTAGCCTTGGTAGCTACAAATCTCTGAGGCCTCGCTTCTGGCCAAGCTATGAGTCAGTGGAGAGATTTAGATCTACACAGTGTTGACTCAGTTCCATATGACAGCATGTTGTGCTGTGGATGAAAATCTGCATTTACTACCCTTGAAACAGGTGAATGTAAAGCTTCCCTTGAAGTCCATCTAGTATTATTCCCTTTTTGAAAACACAGACGCAGCTTAAAAGCACAAAATTGATTTCAGGACTACGTGTGTCGTCTCTGGGGACATAAAAAAAAGAAAAAAAGACTAATGTCAGAGAAATATCTAAAGGAGGTTTGTGCCAGAGTTAACATACTGATCTTCATGACACTGAGACAGCCGGAGGATAGGTGATTCTGTTATCCCAGGTGTGTGTGTGTGTGTGTGTGTGTGTGTGTGTGTGTGTGTGTGTGTGTGTGCATGTGCATGTGTGTGTGTGTGTGTGTGTGTGTGTGTGCAATTAATTAAATGTGAATCACAATTACAGTTTTGGCTCTTAACGATCAGAAAAACAATATAATCGAAAATAAAAACAAATATTTTGCACACACAGCTCTTATTTTGTCTTCTGAAGAGGAATTCATCAAATTCAAACGTTAAGTTCAAGGTGTTTTCACTGTTGATTTGTTTAACTGTTGTTTTTTTAACTTCAATAAATGTAACATCTTTTCCAAAATCCAATGAGTAATCGTGTTTAATAATTGGGATTTTGATATATGCCACGCGCAGCAAACCCAACTCTTGACCTCTGCTGTTACAATACAAACTTTCTGAAAATTTCGGGGCCTGAAAGGATGTTCACCTTAATTCAGTCAGGAATCTTCCTCTGGATACAGCCCGGTTAGTGTGAGATTGATGGAGCCGGGGGGTAGCGTGTGCTTTTTCATTCTCTCCGGGGGGACAAATGAAAACAAGGCCAGCATAAATCAATCAGCAAGCCTCTTTCAGGCTTTGTAATACAGATACCATCTCAGGTAAAAAAGAAAAAAAAAGCGCTTTAGAGTCTGTTTTTATCGTGTTTTATATCCTATTGTAATAATAATAATAATAATAATAATAAAAAAGGAAAGTTCTGGACAGCACCACAGAGCGGTGATTCATTCAGGGCAGCAGCTAGTCTGATCTGGATAAGAACCTGCGTGCAGCTCGGAGAATAATAAACGCAGAGTTAAAAGTCAAAATCTAAAAAAAAAAAACAGAGGTGACATTCTCTGCCTGTAACCAAGTTAGTGTCAAATCTGCTCCATTGCTATCAGGGGATGACCAAAGCATACTATTAACCTTTGCGGAAATGGTTCCTGAGCCGTGGGTTGCCGTGGAGTGTGTGTATGTAAGTGCACGCCCGTGCACCTCTCTATTATTTCAGTGCAGATATAAAAGTTAGTTGAGGCTACATCTACATTACTACGTTCATATTTTTATATATTTTATAAGTTTTGAGACAAAACGATCTCCGTCCACACAAGAGTTTTAGCTCCAGTAGCAGAACTAACCTCCGTCCATATTAAAGCTTTAGTGCGTAACTTTTTTTTAAATAATGCCAGCAATGATGTCTGTTACATTCAAGCAATTGCCAAATGAGTTGATACAAAGCTAATTAAGACTATCAGCTCCAAAAAACTCTCTCTGTATTTGTCAGCATGGCTGGGTTTAGAAAATGGTGTTGCCCGGCGACTTTTGCGTGCAGAAGCTCAAGTGAAGATAATGACCTCTTCTGAAGAGTCCATCAAGTATTTTACCGATTATTCCAATGATTAATCGAGTAATCAAATAAGAAATACTTTTGCTTTATAGTAAACAGCAATAGTAAATAAATACACAAAAGAGAGGTTTCCTTTTTTAGAAAAAAAGCTACATTTTTATTGCTTAAAGTGGGCTATTCAACTCTACTGTTCAGGGGGACTCATTTTAAGAAGGCTAATACTGAGTAAAGTTTAGAAAGAATGAAGAATGCAGACATCATCGGCATGGTGCAATGACATCATTGAGGTGCATGATAATTAGCCATGAGAGAGGGGCGGGTTTGTCTACGCCAGCAGCTAAGTTTACCGACAGCGTTCCTTTTGGCTTTGTTTGGAAAAAGGTGCTATTTGCAGAGTAGCATGCTGTAGTTGGATGAGGTGGATGAGAGACTGCATACAGACGTTAACGTTAATGTTACCTTGTGAATGGATGTGAGTAAACTGGATGTTTTCTGCTGAGATGCTGTAGCACTGATGCAGTGCTATTGTGGTAAGCTACAGTTCTATTTTACAATAGACACACTGTACAGAGTTTTCGTTTTTTTTGCAGCTCGAAATGATACCAAATTTTCGTCGTTGTTTTCTCTTGCCTGCCTCTTCTATTATAGTGCGTTCCATTTACCTCGGAACTCGGAAGCCGGAGCTGGGAATGACGTCACACCCGAGTTAAATGCATTCCCTTTACCACTCGTATTTTCATTGTTATCATTAGCTCTAGGCAGGTTAGCCATTACAACACATTACACAGTTTTTGTGCATACAAACAGCATAGCACCATGTCCACAAATAGAAGTTGGACAGGACTGTGTGTACAACGGATTTAGTGTGACACAAAAAAGACCGAAGTACTAATAACTGTATGTTACTACAGCTTACAGGTTACATTGGTTAAACGGAGCTTGAATAATTCAAGTACTAAAAATCCTCGAGGCAAAGGATTTTTAGTAATCAAATAATTTGAGTCCCTCAAGGAATCGTTGCAACCCTACCTACGATTAGGTCCCTCCTGTTTGCCTGATGCACACTTGGCTGCAACTCCATCAGATTAGACCTGCAGTGTTGCAAACTTTGCATGCGCCACACGAAAAGGCAACTAAACAAAACAAATCACAGCCTTTTGTTTAAAGCCAGAGAAAATCCAGACGTATCAGATATCCCAATTAAGGTTGGCAGGAACAGTGTGATTTGGCTGCCTCTGGTGCTGTATTTAGTGTGAATGCAGCCCTGGAGGCCCGTTGTTGTTAGCCTTTTCTTATCAACGCGCAGCGTAAACTATGGTGCCCTGCAGGCAGCACCACTTTCACAGGATTAACTGTGGAGGTGCTCGTACAATATTACCCAATCTGCCTTAACCGCCAGTATGGTTAGAGAAAACTGAGTGTGTGCGTACCAAGCCCACGTGCTTGTATTATTGTGAGTACTTGAAAACACAGTGTCAAGCAATCATTTAGACACGTGCTGGTATGATGATCTGGACCATTATTTAGCATTGGTGCAAGTAAAGCACTTTAATGTATACAAAATAAAAATATATAAAAAAGTAATAGCATACAGTAATAGCCGTCTGTTCGAAATAGGTGAAAAACATTGCATGTTAGACATTGAAGGTCCCATGTTGTGTAACGGTGAGTTTTTTTTTTCTTTTACATATCTTTGCATATTAATGGACATTTGGGTGTTGGGCTCAATGTCATAAGGGACCTGATTTGGATATTTAGGAGAGTTCCTATGTAAGCTGACACCTACTGTGGAGACACACCTGTGAAGCATGTTGTATACTGCCGGTGTAATGCAGCTTAAGAACAAAGGTAGACCTGCAGGTTTGATAAGATTTGGCTTTGGATTTGCACTATAACCTATTATCGTTTGATTAGATTGAATTTTTATATGATTGCAAAAGGCGTGATTGAAAAAAATGGGCACATCTACTTGGCCCGGTTAACACTTAACCACAAATGACTAGCTTCTTGTCACGTCACCCATCTTTATTTCTTGCCACTCTGAAATTTCCGGCAAAAATGTACAGAAAAGGAGCATTTATCTCTGCATGTCATATAAAGAATGGGGTTTGATACCCAGTTCCAGTTTGTATCCGGTTCCCGGTTGGCAAAATACCCAGATTCGTTAAA
The DNA here is from genome assembly GCF_004354835.1 of Perca flavescens. Taxonomy (NCBI): domain Eukaryota; kingdom Metazoa; phylum Chordata; class Actinopteri; order Perciformes; family Percidae; genus Perca; species Perca flavescens. The sequence continues at coordinate 37,577,725 of NC_041336.1, forward strand.
GGGCAACTATTATACATTTTCAGGATTATACTTGCATTTTGTGTTTTTACCAGAACATGTTTACATGCTTTAATGTTAAAAAAACACTTTATTTTTCTCATACTGCCCATGGCTGCTGCACCTGTATTCACCCTCTGTATGTCTCTTTAATCCCTCCTCCTGATAAAGCACAGTCTGCTCCGATAGCATTAGATCGTAGTGGAACGAAGCAACACTTTCTACCGTCAAAAATCGCAGATAAAAGCTTCTGAATCAAATCACTACCCAATCATACATGTTTCAGTAGTAATAATTGAATTGGGGAGTAATTTAACAATATTGGCGGCCCAGATGACATTGTTTACTGCCGTTAGCCATGTAGCTACTTTAGTTAGCTAGTTAGCACAGTCCTGCCTACCTGGAGCAGACGACCAATCATAGAAGGCCGGCTTAGAGTTGCATAACACTTAGCAGAGAGTAGAAAAAAATTAAAAACTGTTGAAACCGGAGTGTTCAGAAGAGTTGGAAATCTGAGTTTTAGCTCACAGACATTTGTCTAAAATACGTTTGCGTCATCATTTGAAGTTTTGGCCACGTTTAACAGGAAAATCCAACGATATAACATTGCAGATATGACAGAAAACATGGAAAAGCATAATATGTGATAATTAACTTACAGTATGTTGTACTGCATGATGTGCTGTGCGAATTGTTTCGGTGCTTGAAATTAGTTTACCAAAGTCTTAGGTTCACAACAAAATTTAATATATGATTAAAACAGTAAAAAAAAAAATTGTTTTTTATGAAACTCTTCTGCAGGTCGTATCTGAGTGTAGGAATGAACAACCTACTGTATATCGTGAGTTGGAGACAGTTAGAGACACTGGGATAAAAAAAACAAAAAAAAAACACACCAGCCCTATTTTTGAATAACATAGCTTGGAAATTAGGAACTCTGCCTTCCGACTGAATCTTTCCACGCACCTCGCTGCATAACAATCTTGAATATTTGTGGCTGCATGCATAAAATGTACTTATCAAAATTAACCAACGACAAGTTATCAGTAGTGGCCCATAAGGGGGCCGGCCCTTCTGGCATTTGCCCAAATTCCAGATGGCCAGTCCGTCACTCGTTGGAGGTCTTGTTGGATGTGCTGTACAGCAAGCACCAACCAGTCTCCACCTCCTGCACATTGCTGTTCATTCATTGGTTGCTAGGAAGGACACATACTGATCTCTGAAATAAATATGCAGTGTCAAACAGTGATGGAGACACAGAGGAAGGGAAAAGCCAGAGATCTTGAGAAACACAAGAAGACAGAGAGTGAGAAGAGACAGCAAAAGACTGTGTGGGAGGAAGCGAATCTAAGAAGGGGTGAGGGAGAGACCCTCCATTGGATTTGTGGAGGGGCTAAGCTGCCTTCGGGTGCTACGTGACCAGCCTATACCGCCAAGGAAAGAAGGCTTGGGCTTATCTCAGCGCACACAAGCAGCTATGCTGGCAAAGGCACTGTGGCATGGCTGTGGGTGCTGCTGTCAGGGCGTGACGAATAGCTCTCTCTCTCTCTCTCTCTCTCTCTCTCTCTCTCTCTCTCTCTGATATTCTCTGTCCCCTGTTCACTCCATCCATCCCTCCTTCTCACTCATACACATGTTAGTTGGGTTACTGGTTCTTCAACTATCTGCACAACGGGAGGAGAGAAAAACAAATCAAACGTCCCTTTTTGTTGCGTGTTTGAGTAACACTCGTCCGAACGAAACAAAAATGGCAGAGCCACCGCTTAAGACATCTTCTGAGGGGTGGAGGCATGCCCATTACTTGTTGCGCGAAATTACAAAAAAAACAACGTGATTGTAAAGTGTAAATTGTGCCAGGCCACAAACACCTCTCCACCGCCACGAACTGTAGCTAGTTGCTAAAGAGCCCCGGACCCTGAGTGATGCTGATGAAAACAGCATGTTGCCGACACCAGCCAAGCCTGGCATTTCAACAGCAGCTAAACACAGCAGAGATAAATCGGCTTGTTGCAGCATACAGTACATAGTGAAGGGAATTTTTTCGACAGTGGAAACATTGTCTTTCCGAAACATACAGGTAATGAAGATTGGAGGGTGGTAAAGAATTGCTTTCAGCAGTGAGTAATTAAAAGGTATGGTAAGCGATGTTAATTCAAACACTTTTGTCTATGTGCCGACCAGCCAGTAGTTAGCTGTCCGTGAATCTGGGGGGGAGCGAGCATTATCTTGGCAATCTAGGAGCAATGATTCACCAAATCTGCTTTTTTCCAGTGTAACACATTATCTTGAAAAAAACACCTTTTTGACGCCTTTTTATCACAGTTTGTTTTTGCTTTTTCCAACGTTTTAAATTGTTAAATTTTTCTTCTACACATTTTCAGCACTTATTTCTACGTCCCATATTTATCTGATATAAAACAAAAATTTAAAACGGGTCAATTTGACCCGAAGTCAACACAAGGGTTAAGTACAGTAGCAAAGTATTTGTACTTTGTTACATTACAACACTGCCTAACACTGATCATAAGTGATTTTGTTAGCATGACTTTTAACAATGTTATCGCACACTGCATATTGTCCTAGGATGACCAGACGTCCCGGTTTGACCGGTACAGTCCCGATTTGACCGGTACAGTTCAGAGTCCCGACAAAAGCCTGTCGGGACGCTAAAATGTCCCGGTTTACACCAACCACTATGAAATTGTCCCGGTTAAACGGTTAAAATGCTGACAGCTAAACGGTGTAAAAGTGTGACTATATTGTAGAGGATTCCAACAGTGGGACGTACAACAGTCTGCCGCTAAAGCTATATGCTAAAAGACACAAACTAGCACTTGGTCACTGCTGTTGTTGGAAAAACATCACCAATGTCAATAAATGGTGCGTTTACTTAAAACTGGTAAAACTCGTGGTGCATTCATAGTTATTGTAAGATACCCTTTTCTCATCTGTTTTTGTTGTTTAACAGCAAACAAGTTATTGTTAAAAGTGATTGTTATTACATTTTTAATAAATAATTTAAATTCCTCTCATCATGTCAATTCCTGATGATTCATAAGGTTGAAAGGAATGAAGTAATGCACAAATTATGAATTATTTCATGCATTAATTCATAATTCATATGAATTCCCGTAAAGTTTTACCATAACTTTAGTTCAAGCCTGTGGCAGCAGTTCCAAATAATTCGTTTAGTGAATTTGAATTCCTTAAAAACGGACTTCAAATTATTCATGGTCTCCAGCACTCAATCTGATCACACAAGTAGAGGGTTGGCAGTTGATAGGATATCACTATGAAAGGCCTCTACTGGACTAATAGTGACCGTCTTCCAGCCTCGATCAGACTGACATCGTCTGACAGTTTTGACCATCAAACTAAAGGTTGACTAGCAAGCGGAAATTCAAAATCATCCAGAGAATAAAGTTCCACTCAGGTAAAACACAGCCTTTTCATTTTTCTTTGAAAATAGTCGCAGCCATGCACGCTGTTCCACTTCCATAGAAAGAAACAGAAAGATGTCTCCCAGTGGCTTTGTGTGTAATTGCCACCCCTGGCTACAATCTGGATCTGTAAACACAACAGACATGTCACCTGAGAGAATTACATCAAACACACAAAAAGAAAAGAGGAACACCGGTGTAGCGCCTGCAGCGCTGGCTATAACTGTCAACTGCCATAGTGATTAGCTTCTCATACGACATCATGCTGTGACTACCCAGCTGCTGCTGGAAACTGGAAACATTCAGGGACAAGTACTCCAGCTATGGCTCCACACTCCAAAACAAAAACACAAGTATCACAAGTAAAGAAGCACCAGGATGGCAATTTAACATCCAACCTGACACTTCCATTCGATTTATTGAATTGATTTAATTCCTCGCCACTGCGTCCCTTTTTTCTGAAACTGCATACAGCCTAGTTAGCGTATCGCTGCCCTAGCACCGGTTCCTCCCCTCTTCGACCCTGCAGTGAAAATCCAATGAATAACTAACAGGGGAATAATCACTCACATGGCGGCAGTGGCAGGGTCCGCCGCTCTCTGGGGCATTAGGGTACGCCAACACGTGTACTTCTGTCTTGTTTATTAGCATTTCCCGGTCAGGTGCTGGGGATACAATGCTGCATTAGCAGAGTCGGGCCTCCGTTTTCTGACTGCCGTGCTTGAATACTTTCAGACACACGCATGCAGCCTTAGATTATATATAAATCCTTTATGCATATGTCCTGTTTTTGAAATTAAATGTATTTCTTTTGACAGCAAACAGTCTGGTCATCTTCGGGTTTTATATTTATGCAGAGGTAGGACTATTGATGTCTCTCGAGTGTGGAAATAAGTCTGACAAGAGTGTAACGTGATGAAATGCCCTTTTTTAAGACCGCAATTAAGGTTGGTGCCACAGTTTGCAGCACTATGTCAGTGCTGTCCGTCTGTCCTTGAGACAGATTACCCTTCTGCCTGTGCCCTCTAGTCAGACACACAGGAAATACATTAGAGGATAACAAGGTGGTGTGAAGAAGGAGAGAGTGAGAGACAAGGTAGTGAGGGGAAAGAAAGAGGAATGGGAATGGGCGAGGGAGCAGAGGAGGGGTCGGAGAACAAAATGGCAGAAAGAGCAGAAAAAGGGAGGGAGGGGAGGCAGGCGAGAAGTGCAGCAGCTCCCCTCTTAGAAAAGCCATTATCTGCAGCGACATGCTGTGAGGGCTCTCCCTTTGCACCCATACAAAGACATTTGCAGGAGGGACAGTGGCGTATCTCCCACCTGCAAGTGCTCACCGAACATACAGTAGTCCTAAACTGTTTCCATAGTTAAAGCTAGAGTACGCAATTATTTTATATGAATTATTATATGAAATATTTTTATTTATTTATTTTTTGTTGGTGTTTTTCATTAACTTTCTTTATTGGGAGCAAATTCACAGGCAACAGCATAACAGTTCCATGCAACAGACAGGGCTTCCATACTTTCATCATTCTCTCCCCCGATCTTTATATCCCTCCCACAATCCCACCCTACCCGAGAGAGAACAATTCTCAAGGTAATTCCAAAATTGACATGTGAATAGTATAATACACAAAACAAAACAGATACATAAATAAATAAGGAAAATACTGAAATAAATAGATGAAATAAAGATGTACAAAAATAAACGTCACTGTCAGGCAGAGATGCTAAAGATTCAATACAATTTAAGAGAGGTCTCCAAGTTATTTCAAATGCTTTTAAGGAGCCATTGAGGGAAAATCTGAGCTTTTCAAGTCTAATGGACAGGAACATCTCTTTCACCCATCTACTATGAGTTGGAGGTCGAGGGTGTTTCCAGCTAAGGAGTATGAGACGCCTGGCCAGCAGGGTGGCAAAAGCAAGAACGGTCTGCATGACTTTGGAAGAAAAAGGCTGCAAGGGGGCACCAAACAAAGCCAAGAGAGGCTCAGGAGAGATAACAGCGTTATATGCTGTGCTAAGAGTTTTGAAGATTGAAGAGGGCAAGAATAGATGATTGTTTACAATGGGGGAAGATGTCTGAGGATCTATGGAGGCCTAGGCTTTTCCTAATTTTAATCCAGATTTTAACAGAGTGAGCCACCACCGGGTTCATAGTAAAGTTGGAGGCAGCCAAAGGGATTTGGGAGCAAACCAGGGAATGAAGAGAGAGTGTAGAGGATCCAAATTCCATATCCACCTATGCAGGCCGCTCCTCATCTGCTAAGTTGTGAATCCAGTATAGAAGTTTATGGACATTACAGGACCAGTAATAATTTAAGAAATTGGGCAATGCCAAGCCACCAAGAACCCTTGGGAGCTGTAGCACTGATTTTCTGATGCGCGGATTTTTATTGCCCCAGAGGAAGGAGCTTATTAATTGATCAAGCGATCTAAAAAATGATATATATATTTTAATAAGGATGGGGATATGTGAAAAAAAGTATAGAAACTTGGGTAAAACAACCATTTTTACTAAATTAACATGGCCTGCTAGGGACAGTGGGAGACCAGACTATCTATCGAAATCTAATTTACACCTCTCAAGGAGAGGAGAGAAATTTTTGGAAAAGAGTTGATTGATTGGATTAGTCACATACACCCCAAAGTATTTAAATCCATCTGTAGCATATTTGAAAGGGAAAAAAGACGGGGGTATATTTTTAGCCAGAGAGTTGATGGGAAGAAGTTCGCTTTTGTGGAGGTTAAGTTTATAGCCTGAATAAGATCCAAATTTGTCAAAGATACTTAGAACCACTGGGAGAGAGGCCGCTGGATTAGACATGTATAAAAGGAGGTCGTCGGCATACAACGATAGTTTATGAATTTTCCCAGCTCTAGTGATTCCCTCAAACCCACCCTCTTGACGCAACCTTGGCTAGGGGTTCGATAGCTATAGCAAACAAGAGGGGGGAAAGAGGGCAACCCTGTCTAGTTCCACGATGAAGGGGAAATGGCTCAGATTGGAGTCCATTTGTGTGGACTGAGGCGACTGGGCTGGTGTAAAGCAATTTTATCCAGGATATAAATTCTGGATTGAAACCAAATTTCTGCAGAGCAAAAAAAAGGAAGCTCCATTCCACCCTGTCAAAGGCCTTCTCTGCATCTAATGAAATTATCACTTCCGGAATGTTCGAACTAGGAGAGCTAATGATATTTATGAGCCTCCTTGTGTTATGAAATGAGTGCCTTCCAAGCATGAAACCCGTTTGATCAGTTGTTATTATACTTGGTAGGACCCGTTGTAGGCGTTGGGCTAGGATCTTTAGGTCGACATTTAAAAGGGAGATGGGCCTAAAGCTACCACACAAGAGAGGGTCTTTGTCACTCTTAAGCAGGAGAGAAATGGAGGCCTCCGACAGGGTGGGAGGCAGATGACCCTCAACAAAGGATTCATTGTACATTCTCTGTAGGGCCGGAGCAATAGTGTCGGAGAATAGCTTAAAAAACTCAGCAGTGAACCCATCCGGTATATCAATTATTTTTATATGAATTATACGTCCATCACTTTCGAGCCATTGCCAAATGAGTTGATGCAAAGCTAATTACAGTAAGCCTATCGGCTCCACAAAACTGTCTGTATTTCTCAGTATGGCTATGTTTACAAAATGGTTTAGTCCAGCAACTTTCGCGTGATGAAGCTCGAGTGATTAATTTTACGTTACCGCTGAGAAAGGACAACAGCAGCGTTCAGCTTTGGAGACGAAAAGGACATAAAAACTACAAGATACAAGGTTTCTGCCTGACAGAGGTGATATAAAACACAGAGAGCGTGAGTCAGCCTCGGAAAACGAAGAGATAGAAGAGTACTTGTACATCACGTAGTATCTCATAAGAACGCGGTGCGATGAAACCGTTTTCACATGCACTCCTTGTAGGCAGCAACACTACAAGTTCTAGTTAATAGAGTCCACAGCTGCAGAGACATTCTGTTCATCTCCTGTTTGGCCTTTTTATTAGCGAGTAGAAGCTCATTGAGCTCCAGAGTGGAGGCTACAGGCTCGCTACAATGTAAAGGTCAGACATGGTGGGGGGACTTTGAGGCTGTCAGACACAGATGCGGGGAGTCGAATGTCACACCTTCTCAAGAAGCAAAACTGCAGGCATCCAGGAGATCACAGGCGGGCAACTTGGCCCCTTTCCTTTTTCTTTTACACTTTCTTCCTTTGCACACGCACACACACAAGAACCGAGTTTTCTTTGTGTGTCCCATCTCAAGTGAATGCATTAGTTCCAGAGTATAATATACTGAATGAATGAATGACTTCACTAGGGATCGACCGATACTGTTTTTTCAAGGCCGATACCAAATATTAGTATTTAATGAAACCGATTTTTGGAGCCGATATGCATTTACAGTGAAAATGAAAATTAAGATTTTGGAATGTTACAAACTCCAACACAAGACTTTGTTTAAATGCTTTAAGCAATTATTTAATACATTTGAAACTTACAACATAATAGCCAGTAACAGAGAGTCAAATAGTGTTGTGGGGGAGGGGGGGACATGAAGTCAGACTCACTGGTGAGTGAAACCGAAGCAGAGGGACAGACACAGAGCCTTAGCCGATTAAAATGCCGGTGGTGAATTTGCCGTGTGCCTCTAATGACAGGTCTGTCTGAAGTCTGCCAGACAGCACAGCAAGCTGCCTGCCACCTTATTACTATCCCATTAGAATAAATGAGCATGAGTAGCTCTGAAGGAGCAGCCCGGCCTGGGTATGACTATCTAAAAAATGCCACAGGTCTCCGCTTACTGGATCCCATCTAAATAGGAACTAGAGAGACGGGACAGTCGCTAATCATTGTCTCATTACGTGATACAGCAGCGTAAATGACAGATGCAATACTTCTATAGTCATACGGGGGAAAACTCAGGCCTTTATCTGAATATGGTTTATCTAGGCCAACGCTAGCCAGAGCAAATGATTAACTGCTGCAACTCTGCGCTTGTACAATTTGTTACTTTGTAGTTAAAAGCCGTAAAAGCTCAATAAGTCACAGTCACGTTTCATTTAATTGCTGAGTGACTGTGACTTCCGACCCTATGCTTTTAAAAAGAACCCACAGTTGCCACTGAATGGATAATGGATGATAAGAGCAGGCTGAAATACCAACAGTCCCTCAGCCTGTCCTGCCGAGCTTTTATTCCACAATTTCCTTTATTGATTATCGTCTGCTGAACTAAAGCGGACGACCGCAGATCAATCCGTTCTCTCTGTCAATGGCCCGAGGAGCAGAGTCGAAGCATGATGACTCTGTAGAAAGCTTAGCAGAGTGTGACACCAGCTGACACACCTCCGCCCACTCTCGACTCTCTTCTTCCCCCTCAGTAATGCAAACGGTGAGCTGTGACCTCATGTGACATGATCCTCCTGCAACCCGGACACTGTTGCAAAGTTTTAAGCTGCTGCACTCATTTACATAACTAATCGCAGCCTGTATGCTCAAGGACATGCAGTCAAATTCAAATTGAATTGAGCTGTGAGCTGAAAGAGTGTCAAATGGAAAATAAGCTGATGGATCAGCATCAACTCACCTGACACGCTGTGTGTGACAACTATCCATCTAGATGCCACTTTTTCGGCTTTGGTTGGGGGTGGTAGAGTGTGCTGAAGCCATGAGCATTTTCTGTATTTCAGCTCATATTCAATACAAAGTGAAACTGTATTTCTGAGTCAGGTTATTTGTGTCATTTACTAAAAATGACATTCACATTCAACAAAGCTGCTTTGTTAATTAGGTTTCGGGTGAAAAGTATTATGTCCAGGATTATGTTTGTCTTTGACATTACAAATACGTTTCTAATGAAAGTGCGCAAAAGGCAGCAAAGGTCCGTGTTCGTGTGGGGAGGACGTCAGGGTTGATGGATGGGTGAAATAAATACGGGAGTTTTACCCAGGAGACCGGTGTGTCCTGTGTGAAACGTATGTAACGTACTTAGCCTACCTTATGTACTCAAGTACAAAATTACAAAATTATGTAACAAACATACTTAATTCAAGCCAAACCATAATTTTTTTTGAAAACCTAACCCATTGGTTTTGTTGCCTAAACGTAACCAAGTAGTTTTGTTTAAATTATTCCTGTCAGTTAAACACGTTATTAACGGCGTTAACGCAAACCCATTTTAACGGCGTCAATATTTTTAATCGCGAATTTAACATTCTTTTTGGCCTAGCAAACTTTGTAGTATTTTTCACATGCTGTTGCAAAATTGCGATTAATGGCGGGTTAACTATGACATTAAAGGTCCCATGACATGGTGCTCTTTGGATGCTTTTATATAGACGTTAGTGGTCCCCTAATACTGTATCTGAAGTCTCTTTTATATAGACGTTAGTGGTCCCCTAATACTGTATCTGAAGTCTCTTTTATATAGACGTTAGTGGTCCCCTAATACTGTATCTGAAGTCTCTTTTATATAGACCTTAGTGGTCCCCTAATACTGTATCTGAAGTCTCTTTTATATAGACGTTAGTGGTCCCCTAATACTGTATCTGAAGTCTCTTTTATATAGACCTTAGTGGTCCCCTAATACTGTATCTGAAGTCTCTTTTATATAGACGTTAGTGGTCCTCTAATACTGTATCTGAAGTCTCTTTTATATAGGCCTTAGTGGTCCCCTAATACTGTATCTGAAGTCTCTTTTATATAGGCCTTAGTGGTCCCCTAATACTGTATCTTAAGTCTCTTTTATATAGACCTTAGTGGTCCCCTAATACTGTATCTGAAGTCACTTTTATATAGACCTTAGTGGTCCCTTAAAGGAGAATTCCGGCCAATTTTTACGTTAATCTTGATCGCTATAGCGACGCAAGTACTTTCGATAGAAAAAACCCCGACCCGAATCAGTGCAGGTAACACGGAGAAGCTGCAGCTACGTACTACAAGCGTCCCCTGAGCTGAAACGGCAGTGCTCGGGGCAAGTTTTAGAGTGCCTTTGTGCCTCTTAACAGACACAATATGCAATTAATATGTCTGTGCCACATGAACAGGGCTCTTACGTGTCAACAAGATGCGTTTTCAACTCAGACATTGTTTAAATTCACCTACCCTGGTCCCTGTCTCAATCCTGCCGGTAGCTAGCTTGCCCTGCTAGCTGATAGCCGTTAGCTGCTAGCTGCCGTCTGGTGAGTGTATTCAGACAGGCTTCTGTGATAATCATCCCAATAACAATCCACGGAGGGGTGGTGGTGTGGCTATGTCCTCCAGAGGACAGGTCATGTCACGTCTTGAAGTGTATTCCCCCCTAAAATAAACAGTAGTGCGGTAGTAGCTGTTAGCTGCCCTCCGGTGAGTATGTACAGCCAGATAGCTGTTAGCCGTTAGCTGCTAGCTGCCGTCCGGAGAGTGTATTCAGCCAGGCATCTGTGATAATCATCCTAATAAAAATCAACGCACACGCACAAGACAGAAGAGTCTGCCAGTGGAGTACTTTTACCACCCATCCGGTGCCCTCTGAGGCCACAGACTATGGCCATTAACCCTGTGACTAACTCCTAGGACAATGGCGGATAGCTTTGCAAGACTGCACTTAACTATGTGATTCTTCACACATAAACATGACAGGATAACACAGGAAACCCATTTTGTTGTTATTTTAAAATGACAAATACCACTACTACTTTATATGTAGTACTGATTTTAATCCTTAACAGTTTTTGAAATGACATGCATTTACAGTATGGACTCCAGCAAAACAGTTAAATCTGTACCTTTTCAATGAATAACAAATAAATATATATTTAAGTAAGAATTTGAGTCTATATTTCATAACAAATTACAGTAAATGCAATGATGATGCATGAGGGTTAATGTGTACCGGCCTATGCAAAAGAGTACAAGTCCCATTTCATGACTTAAAACAGTGTAAGTGTAAAACACTGTGTAAAAGTCTAAATAGTCAAAATCCACAGGCTGACGTTGCAGAACTTCCTGAAGCCTTCTCAGCAGTCTCTCAATAAACTGCCTCCCAGTCGAAGGTGCCTTTAATTATACACAACTTAGTGAAATCAGATGAGAAATGTAAAGGTTATGCCTTTAAGCCAGAAATACCACAGACATACTAGTTTTTGTTTACAGACAAGTTTATACATTGATGTCCAAGTAAACCTTTAACCGATAATATCAGTTAAACAGCTATAAAATATTGTACTGGACTGGTTTACATGATAATGTTAACTGTTATGTTCAGCTAAGGCAGTTTTTTAGTAACTGTGTTTTTCCAGTTTTAGGAGATGTCAGTGAACGCGTTTTGCCTGCGTGATTTACCTAGAAACCTGTCAGTCAGCAGCTATACTTGTGATTGGAGGAGAGTTATGGGGGAGGGGCGTTAACGTTCCATGCCAGTGTTAGCAGCAGGTAGAGAGAGCGGAGCTCGTTATGTTAAGACATCCATGACGGAGCTAATGAGAGATGCAAGCAAGTCAAGCCTCGTGCACCAGCAATAACACCTTAGGACCAGCCTTAGGACTCCTAAAAGGACAGGAATTACTGTTATTATAAATACTAGATTATAGAAGATAGATTGACATCCCCGGCAGGAGATTTAGCTACAATTAGCCACAAGTTAGCTGACGTGTGCTAACCATGGATGTATTAAGAGAACAGTTCTAACCTCTGCCAAAACAGCACAGCTTAGGCCTACATTAAAAGTTAACACTAAACCAGCCTGCTTCTACGTGAAAAAAAAAGGCAGAAATAAACAGACTTACTTATACATGCTATAACACATGGATCTGTGATAGTGTTGACGAACTGACCGAAGAGCCGGGAGACTCGAGTGCCATACGCCAATGAACCGACTCACTCCTGTTTTTTTTCTTTTACCTCATTCGTGCCGTTGTGTGTAGCTGGTATTCTTCTGCTACTGTGTGTGTAGTAATCTAGCTCATTAGCGCCTCCACTGGAGTGGTGGTGGTTGAATCAATCAGGAAATGAGCTATCTAGACCGCGCACCAGGCTACTAAACGAGACCGAATGTAACCGTGCAACCGGCCGGCCCGCTCGAGTCTAATGTAACCGTGCAACCGGCCGGCCCGCTCGAGTCTAATGTAACCAAGCGGTGTCTTGGTTCTCCAAAGCCTTGTTTCTGGTGCATCTTAGAGGATTGTGTTCATGGCAATTCACACATTATTGATGGGGAAGTACAGTACATCACATACAAATACACGTTGTGTTATTTTGGTAGTTAAGTTAAATGTTGCTACGTGGTAGGTAGGCTGTCACGAGGAGACCGCGCACCAGGCTACTGAACGAGACCGTAAGGACCGTAACCGAGGCTACTGCATGAGTCATGTAATCAAACGGGTGTCTAGGTTCTCGGCAAGTTTGAGTTATCAACCGATCCCAGAAGCCTTTGTTTCTCGTTAATCTTAGATGATTGTGTACATACAAATTCATAGACTACATTATCGATGGATATCACATACAAATGCACGTCATGTTATCTTAGTAGTTAGGTAGTGTTAAGTTAAATGTTTGTCACATGATAGGTAGGCTGTCACCAGGAGACCGTGCACCAGGCTACTGAAAGAGACCGTAACCGTGCCTAACGCATGAGTCTATATGTAATCAAACGGGTGTCTAGGTTCTCGGCAAGTTTGAGTTACCGATAGCAGAAGCCTTTATGTCTCGTGCATTTTAGAATTGTGTTCATGGAAATTCATATGCTACATTACCAAGGGGAAAGTATTATATCACATACAAATACACGTAATGTTATCTTGGTAGTTATGTTAAGTTAAATTTTAGAAGTGAATGTTGCTACATGGTAGTTAGACTGTCATGAGGAGACCGCCCACCATGCTACCGCATGTAACCGTGGCCGGTGCGTGAGTCTAGTGTCGGTCAGTATGAGTGTGTAAATAATATGTCGAGACCGAATGTAACTGCAACCGCGATCACCCGCAATAAAAAAAAAAAAAAAACTGTTACTGAAGAAAAAATGTCAATCATAATGCAAACAAATGTCAAAGTGAAATAAAATAGCATTGTGAGATTATTACTTTTTGATGTTTGTGTTTTATATTTCAGTTCAACATTTTTCAGTGCCAATATTTGTTTTTTCAATGCCAATTTTTATTTTCAATACCACAGGTTAATGTCACTGTTTTAGCTCCATATCTCTCTTGCTCCTTATGACCTCATAAGGAGAAGATTCCAGATTGGCCCATCTGAGCTTTCA
>NC_041336.1:37596392-37626392 GCF_004354835.1 Perca flavescens
CCGCATCGGGGGCTGCGGCGCTGGGAGTTGGTAGTGTTGTACTCCTGCACGGCGAGGGCGGTCGTTGTCTTGGCAACAGTTGGTGCAGCCTTGTTGAGGGGTGAGGCTGGCACCAGAGTCGGGGAGAAACCTTGACTGGCAATATCCACCGACTGTGACTTCTGCTTCAGTCTGTAGGGGGACAATAAAACCACATTCATGTTAGGTTTGCAAGATTGAAAACTATTATATTTGCCAATGCCATTGTGAATACATATACACAGTGGGAAATGTTGCGTTCAAAGGCAGGCCAATCAAAGCTTATTCGCATCTGAGGTTGTTGATGTGCTGTGTCACAGAAATGTAATCGTGTGAGACAATTTTTCAAGGAAGTTAGGAGAAAGAATCGATAGGCTAATCCCACCCTTGTTGAGGGTGAATTTGTTAGCACTGCTCTTCTCGCTCAGTGCAGAGTCTCTCTACAGTAAAAAGGGATGAAGCAGGGCAGTATTGGAGGAGGACAGCACGAGTTAAGACCTTGCAGGAGACAAAATCTCAGTGAACCGGAAGAACAAAAGTTGGAGCAAACGTATAGCAGTCTGCCATGGTGAAAGTGTTGCATATGAATACGTATGCTTTCATTTGATCCTGTCTAGACTACTGTAACACTCTTTTCACCTGTCTTAGTAGACACCCATCGACATTAGAGATCTACTGCAGCCATATGTTCCTAGTTGAGATTGTGCCTTCGAAATTATGTGTCACAGCCCGGTCCTCGTGTGTGTGTGTGTGCTTCTGAGCAGGGGCGTGGCTCAGCAATCACTACCTGGCACACCTGATTCCCATCAACCATCAAGCTAAGTATAAGAAACCAGGCTCTCACTCATATGCGGTAACTCTCAGGCCCTTAAACTCCAGTGTTTTGATCTTTTGCGGATACTCACCACACCAGCCAGCACCGGTTCCCCACCACCAGACGCCATCTGCTTCCACCAGGATAGCCACCCCGCCATTTCACTATCCAAGTGCAAGTACCAAGTTCAGCTTAGGCCAAATAAAAAAACTTTGTGCTCCAAATCCAGTGTGCCAGTGTCTGAATCTGCCTTGGGGTCTAAACAAAGCAAATATCTAATCGTAACATTACGGTTCCTAAACTTTGGAACTCAATACTTTTGGACTTGGGAGTACTAAACCAATTGAGCATTGCACTCCTAGAACAACCTGAACCTAAGTTGGACAGTTAAAAAAAGGATCAAAATAGATACATCATCTTTTTTTATTCTATGCGTTCTTCTTTTTTCTTTCTCAAAACCTGGCATCTGCATTACCCACAATGCAACCGGACAACCAAGAGTTTGGTTAAATGCTGCATTCCATTTACCTCTGTAGTCGGAGCTGGGAATTATAATACACCCGAGTTGACCACGTTCCAGTACAACAAGTCGAAAAAAAAAACGTTATTTCAGAGTGGTGGCGTGCGCTAGCCAGGTTAGCCATTGTTAGCAATACCAGTTGATAACACATTACACTGTTTTTTGTGTATACAAACAGCATAGCAACATGTCCATCACAAGTTGGACAGTACTGTGTGTACAACTGGTTTAATGAGACACAAATAAGACAGAGGTGCTATTTAACTGTATTGTACTTTCTCTACTGTTGATGCACAGAGCAGACATGTTGGATTTTGAGGCTTTGCTCGGGGTACTGCGAGGTTCTCTGACTTTCCGAGTCAGAAATCTGACTTCACTGGGCGTTTCACTTGAAATTAGTAGCAACTATTCACATGTTCACTCTTCACATTTACATGTGTAAATTAGTTTTATTAAATTATCATTGCTTAACTTCATACAATGGATTCAAATTGTAGTGTTAACAGCATTTCTAAATTAAAACGTCCGCTAATGACAACATTCCTACCTCACCATCTTTCGCAGGAAAAGGTTTAAAAGTAGACTGCTTATGTAAAGAGTATGAAAAAGGTAAAGGATGGCTGAGCTAGGTCAAATCAAATCTGCCTACGACAACTCCTCAAAGCCTATTAAAAAGGATAACAAGATCCTGGGTTTGGGTTTATAAATGCGTTCACTGGGCTAATCTGAACAGGTAATCCCAAACACTCAGCAGCAGGTCTCTCCACTTACATATGTTCTCATACTCACTTGTATACACACAGAATGCACAGATACACTAACACACAGACACATAACACATAATAAAATAAAAAACAAGATTATAGTTGGGTGCTCTGGTAAAAACTTGAGTACAAAAAAAAGGGAAAATGGCTGCTGAAACACTATCTAGTATTCGTAGTCTGAAAAAAGTCCTGAAACAGCAATACAAGATTCCCAGCACTCCGCTTCCTCGCACACACTTTCAATCATTCCAGCAAAACTGCTGAAGCGAACAGAATCTTTCTGGCCATTTCACCCAAGTGCCCATCCCCTGATGGACCAAAGCAGCACACATGACATAGTGTCTAACTGGCTAATGAAAATGCATAATCTCTATGGAAATGCTGTCCATCACTGTATCTGTGTGTGTGTGTGTTTTCGATATGGAACAAACCCAAACAGTCCGGAGGACAAGGCAAACAGAGTAGGCTGAGCTGTGAATAAACACCAGAAGAAATTATGTTCTGCTTCACAGAAGTGTTCCCCAAAGTCTATTTAGTCTAAAAGAAACACACTCACTGACCCGTATTCTACAAATATATTCACCAAAACTAAATTAAAGCCCTTAATGCAACTGCAATTCTTTTCTTTACTGATTTTTCTACCTTAGGTTTTAAGGTAAGGTTTTCCTTACAGAACTGTATGGAAGTTTTCACAAAGCTGAAGAAAGGCAGACAAAGTTAGCTGGATATGCCAGATTGTGCTAATGACTATTTTGAGGAATCAGTTTGTGGCTGGCACACAATAAGGTTGGAGAATGAGTGAGAACTGCTGTTAATGGCTGTGGAGGGCGAGAGAGAGGGACAGACACAGAGACACCGAGAAAGAGATTCAAGCTGTGTGAAGTCTATCTCCACTCCCTTAGGAGTTGGTACTAATTACTGTCTCGTCAGTGGAGCAGAAGCCCTTCTTCTAGCTCCGTTCCACTGAGCTCCAAGGCCATACAGCAGAATGCAGAATGTGTTTGTTTGCGTGTGTCAGAGATCAAATGAAAAGGAACAAAATCCCTGTGTCTTAGAAAAAGAAAGATGGAAACGGAGATGGGTTTACAGAATGACTGTGTGTGTGTGTGTGTGTGTGTGTGTGTGTGTGTGTGTGTGTGTGTGTGTGTGTGTGAGAACAGTACATCAATGTTCATGTTTGCAGTTCATTCATGTCTTTTATAGCAGAATTTAATCAAATACAAACTTATTTATGGAGAACTTCTTAAACGCAGGCTAAACTCACAAAACTTATTTGCTGTTGTGCATTAGCCTGGAAATCCAGACCGAAATCTGAAAGATTAAGGGCCAGGCATTGAGTAATGAAAATGGCCCACCTCGAGGGGCAGCACCAAGCATGCATTTGAAAATCTCACTGCACGCAATTGGATAACACTATGAGCAATCACAACAATACACAGGGTAATGTGTACCCATACGCTTAGCTACCAGCGGAGCTAACTGGTAGATTAAACTGTCGTCTTCTGTTTAGCTCGCCTATGGCCCGGCTATATCAGATACAGCGATGTGATTGGTGCAGCTTGGCTACAAGGGCATAGTTAATGAGCATCATTACTCAGTGCC
This sequence comes from Perca flavescens, assembly GCF_004354835.1. NCBI lineage: Eukaryota > Metazoa > Chordata > Actinopteri > Perciformes > Percidae > Perca > Perca flavescens. The sequence continues at coordinate 37,600,111 of NC_041336.1, forward strand.
AGAGTGACTCGCTGAGCAAATTCAAATTGTGCTCTCGTGAGAACTCTGGATTTCCAGGGTAGTTGTGCATGTCAATTAGATTTAAAACAGCGTTGCTTTGGGGAACCCCAATCCTCAAACCTCAAACCTTAACGACTATGGATGTATGCCTTGTATCACCGGAGTTCTATGCAGAGCTGTCAAGACCACTTTAAGTCAAGTCCAAGCAATTTCAAGATCAAGTTCAAAACAAAACAGGTTCAAGATCCAGACGAAAAGAACAAGAGTGACCATTCGATATGTACGTTGCTCTACATTATCCCGCTTATTACACAGCTACTCATACAGATGTTATCCGCTGATGACGCTTGTGTCCCTGTCGTGACGGTTAACTTTACCCCTTTCTGGTCTACATATCCCTGCCTCTGCTGAATTATTTTTATCCTCTGTTTGGACAAAATGTATTCCCGCATCAAAGTGATCACTGCTACTTCACCAATATACCATTATTTATCTATAATAGAAGTATTTCAAACTAAGTAAATTGCTGTAACATGAACAGTCTATAGTGCCATAGAACGATAAAATCAAAGCGGCAGTTGCTGGATGTATTTACCGCTACAGAGCTCCGGGACACCGGCTACCAGCTACCAGCGGTTGTTTGGCTGCCAATAGGTGACTGTGAGCCGGGTACAGGCAGCGCCAGATGATGGTCCTTTTAGGGGCCATGGTAGTGAAGTTTGGCCAGAAAAAGTGAGCGTCATGCGGTGATAACACTTAAGTTTAGGCACCAAAACGACTAGTTAAGTTTAGGAAAAATATCATGGTTTGGATTAAGATTAAGTTTTATAGTTGCTTGGCTAACTATAGCATGGTTGTGCATACTTTTCCTCGATGATGAAAAAGGATTGTCTACCTTGTAACATAAACATAATCATATGTGTCGTGATTTCCCTGGCAGACAACTCACGTCATGCAGTTGTAAAACAAACTAGCTCCAGCTAGAACAGCTGCATGTAAATGATGGATATACTAAGAGCTCATTTCGGTTTCATTGACATTGTTCATACTGCTCAGAGAAATATATTAAAAACACAAACCTCTGTTGCTTCTCTCCTATGCTGTAAACGTTGTGTACACTACTAATCTCGTACAATATACAGAATAACTTACAATACAGAATAATACTTTACTAACATTAGCTTGTTTGGGAACCTGATAGCTGAGGTTAACAAATGGTACCAAAATAACGTCAAACTATTATTACACTGGAAGGAACACTCACGGACGAAGTCGTACTTCTTGGAATAATACGGCCACCGTAGGAGTTAAAACACGCTCGGAATGGGAGGGGCTAGAAAGTAATATTCAGTTGGTTGTCATATACAATTTCACCGCTAGATGGGATAAATTCTTACACAATGTAGCTTTAAAAATGGTCCTCCTATGATTAGAACACCGTCCACGGCAACGGTCTGTATGGCAACGGCCAGAGAACGCCGTAATTGACCAATCAGAATCAAAAAGTATTCAACAAAGTTGTGTAATAATCTTTATATGCTGTCTTACTGTTGTTCAAAGTCAATTATGATATAAACTTTGATCACTCAGTGAAGTCCTTTGGATTTTAAAAGTTTGAAATGTGATGAGACAAGGGAACAAATCTAACTGCCCTAATGTTGCATTATTTGCTAACATTGTGATTACAATGGTTAGAAAAACATAAAAATGTAAATATAAGAAACTGAATCCCCTTGCACAATACTAATACGATAAATATGAATTTAGACATGATTTCCTCTACACATTTGTGCATAAATAAACATCTGACATGAGGATGCTTGGTTGTTACATGGTCAGGGTACACTATGGAAAAGAAGCATTACCTGCTCTCGTAATTGACAGCCAAAGTGCATTCTGAATTGTAACTACTGGGTCTATAACAGTAGAAATGGACTGTCTTATCAGGGGAATGCTAACAGTTACTGCTAATTTCCACCGGTTGCGGAACGGCTGCAGACCGACTGCGTCCCAGCTCCGGTGGTCCACAGCCCTCCGGACCAGATACGCAGAGCTTCTATTTTTGCCGGACGCCGGAGAGCTCCGCAGCAATTCAGCACAATTCAGAAATAAAATAACACATCCGGATAATTTTCAAAATAAAATACAGCGTGCTCACGGCCAATCATATTTCCCTGCACTACACCTTAAAAACACAGCACAGAACTGTTTCCCCTCTACTCCTCTGGATGGAAACTAACTGTTGTTGGTTTTGTGGTTCTATTCTACGTGAATTTGCGAGATCTCGTGGGTCCTCGTGACTTCAGCTGTCAGTCATGGCCGCAGCCGCTCCGCAACAAATCCGGACCTGGTGGGTATTGACGGACGGCGGAGCACGCAGCAGAGCCGGTCCGCAACTGGTGGAAATGAGGAGTTACAGAGCTCATTGAGGTTAACTGTCACTGACACTAGTCTATATCAACGTTTCATTTCTTTAATTGTTCAGGTGCCGCCTGAACAATTAAAGAAATGGCAATAAACCAGAGCACGTTTTCTCCCATCCCAGAATGTTGTGTGGACTAGCCAGACCTTTCTCCGCAGCTCTGTGGAGGAAGGTCTGGCAAAGCGAGACTACTGACACTGTGACTTAGATCCCAGCTCACTACTGTAACCTGATGTCAATTCGAGCAGCAGATGATAGTTCTTATTTTTTATCCTCCCTGTCCCGAAACATTCCATCTTCAGCTCCCCACTGGTGAGTTTTAGTCCAGTAAAGCTTGGTTTGTTTTTTCTTGCTGCAGTATTTGTACTGTTGGGTCAGCATTTTCTTCTGCTTACAGGCTGCGTGGTGCCAACATCTGCCACTGCCCCAGGCTTTGTATTCTTGTAACAATGTCCAGGTTACAGGCTCTCACGGATCACCTGCCCACGAGGGTCATGTTCACACAAAAGTACAGTACAGGCCAAAAGTTTGGACACACCTTCTCATTCAATGAGTTTCCTTTTTATTTTCATGACTATTTACATTGTAGATTCTCACTGAAGGCATCAAAACTATGAATGAACACATATGGAATGATGTACTTAACAAAAAAGTGTGAAATAACTGAAAACATGTCTTATATTTTAGATTCCTCAAAGTAGCCACCCTTTGCTTTTTTATTAATAACGGACAAAATTCCACTAATTAACCCTGACAAAGCACACCTGTGAAGTGAAAACCATTTCAGATGACTACCTCATGAAGCTCATTGAGAGAACACCAAGGGTTTGCAGTTATCAAAAAAAGCAAAGGGTGGCTACTTTGAATAATCTAAAATATAAGACATGTTTTCAGTTATTTCACACTTTTTTGTTAAGTACAAAATTCCATGTGTGTTCATTCATAGTTTTGATGCCTTCAGTGAGAATCTACAATGTAAATAGTCATGAAAATAAAGAAACGCATTGAATGAGAAAGTGTGTCCAAACTTTTGAACTGTACTGTATGTCAACTGCATTGCAAAACGTTGAAGACATGCTGTACAGGATGCCATTAATTCCCCTTCATTTTTGATTTCACAGATATTTTTTTTCAAACTTTGAGGTCCATTTGTGCCCTAAGCCCCATTAGGAAGATGTGACCCTGCTAAGAGCTGACATGTGGTCAGCATAGTCCTTTCTCATGTACATCTCAGCTATGGGCAAAACATTGCAGGGCTTACGGAATCACAACTCAGGTAATGTAACCACGGGAGCTGTAATGCTGTGCGCCTACTTCAGCTATAGTCTGCAGCAGCAGTTTCTTGTTGCTGTTAATGGAGCAGCAAATGAGTATTATCACTTATCTAACTTAAGAACACGACTTTCTCCGCAGGTTTCCATTAACTTGTTAACTGTACTGTAATGACGACCAATACAAGACAAAATGGCAACATTTTGGATTCAAACCTATTACACAGGGCTAAACAATTCCAAACAAAGAGCGTCATTATAGTGTGATTGGAAACTTCACGTGTCCATTGCCTGAAATGGACCAGTCCTCAGCAGTACCGTGTAGCGGCACTTCTGATCTTTGGCCACATGGGTACCCTTACTTCTAATTGTTGTTAACCGTATTGTTAATAGGATGATATTTATACCAAAGTAGGCTATATACCAAGATTTATTGGGATAAACCAAGTAATTATATGTAAAATCAGACATTCAGTACCCCCTTATAACCCAAATGGAATGATCCTTTGATTCATAACCACATTTTCAGACACTGTGAAGATTCGACACATGCAATGATCATGTCATGCAAAAGCTAGCAGCTTTTTTGGTCCAATTCAGGCCATGCCTGTGTCAAATTATGCAAGACAAATTACTCCCAGTTGCACAGTCAATCGGAATTACTAGGAGTGTGAATGGTATGTGTGACCCAAAAAAATAAATAATTAAAAACCACTAGGAATTTACAGCGTCAAATGCAATGTGTAGTGTATGTAGAGGACTCCATGTAGTCCTGCATCAGGATAAAAGTGTGTTAGGAAGCGCAGAGTTTCACAACCTAACTGAAATCAGCTAGAATGCCAAGCCACAAACGCATCCTTCTTAAATGTGAAACCCAGAAAATGCCCTGGTGGGAAATGCAGCAAGATTAAGAGGCTTTTCCTCTCACACCAGTGAAGAACGGGCTGCTTGCGATGCCATTGGTTTAACGTTGGGATGTTTTTTTTCCTCCGGGTAAACAGGCTTCGTCCTGAGCTGTGATTGCACCAATCTCCATCTCCCCTGCAGGCAAAGAGCTCATGAGCATCAGAGAGGAATGAGAGGCACGCGTCAACAAAGCCACCAGCTCTGACAGATTCCTATATATGAGCAATTGCTTACACAAATATGAATAGAGGGAGGGAAAAATGAAGGCAAACCGAAGCAGAGGCATTTTGTTTTCTAACCCGCCACTGTGATTTGACCTGGGCCAGGAGGCAGTGGTAGGCCTATATTTGCAGCCCTGCCAAACTGGCATCACTATAATAATCCGACTGTACTGGGATCCACGTGGTTTGGCAAAGGATGCATAAACAACAGGAAATTGGGGGCTAAGTCAAAACACGCTTATCGCACTCCTACTAAGAGGGATTAGACCTAGAAAAAAAAAAGGGCCTGCGTTTGCATTGCCTTCCATTCCTCCTCTTTGCTTCCCCTCCCCGATGCTTGCCTTGAAGCTACAAAATAACTTTTTTTCAGGGAATTGGTGTTTATATACAGCAGCAGATATAATGCTGTGCTATATAAAGACTATAGGGGAAGGCTGGGTTGACGACACTGTTACAATGCTGGCAGCACAATAACCAGTCCCAATACTTTGAATGCTGATTATGTAACCTCAAAAGAAAAAGGGAGGGAAAACCTTTATCACATTCATTTATTGCAAAGAAGCCCCCCCCCTCAAAAAAAAAAAGTCCGTTACGGATAAGAAAGAATTAGTGACAAATGTTCAATGATCTTCATCAAGCTGTTGCAAAGTATTCAAGTTGGGCAGATGATGTTGTTATTGTGCATTGTACATATCCTTCTCCCAAAACTGCAAGAACAAATATTTTTGTATCTTTAAAATACACTAATCAATACTTTTATTTGAAAAAAGAAGTCAAATGACTATGTGTATTGTGAAAGGTGTCGCTCGTAGAGACAAACCTACAGACAAATATCACCCAACTGCTGTTCCCCCAGTGTTTCCTCTATGTTGATTTGACCGTGGCGGCCCTCCACGGCAACATTAATACCAAGATGATACTTTCCTGATAACCTTACTTTGAGGAATATAAAGAAATATAAAGAAAAGGAAAATGTCCACACACAAGCAGAAATACCAGACCAAAAATGGAGAGCTTTTTATTTCGAAAATGTGTAAAGTGATCATAGAACAAGTAAAGAAGACTACAAAGCTTGCCAGATCATAATAGTCGGCGCAACAGAAACATAAAAAGTTCCATACCCTGCCCAAGACCACCAGTCACTTTGTTTTCCAGCCTTGGTTAATCAGTTATGAGTTATAGAAACTAATAAGGATTCCTCAACTCGGATGAGGACTCATTAGTTTTACAAACAAGAACATGAGATGGCTTCTGATCCTGAGGGAGTAATCTCCAGACTATCTGCTAATCATCTCTTGTTGACATCCTCTCGTCTTCACACCATCCATCAGGCTAGTATTAAATTGCTATTTGAAATGGATTGCAGGGGTTTCAGTGACTGCAGGCAGCCATAACAAAACAACTGGACAACTCTGGACTATAGCTAAAGCTTAATAAGAAGCCGCCATCAAAGGCTGTCTGACTGAAGCTGGGCTCCTGATTCTGGCACACAAAGAAGGATAGGGCAACAACAACCTGTGGCCATGCATGTTAATATGGCCCTCTGTTGCATCCCGAAGCCTAATGAAATACAGCTGGACCCCGCTGCTCTCTGCTCAGCTGTTGGACACCTCCGCATAATGATGTATGGAGCTGTACCCCGCATTACGCTCATCTGCCCTCGCTAAATGCCAGAGCAGCAATTCTGTGTCAAAGGAGTTATGTGGCACTTTTGACCAATGGGGCTTTAAACTTAGCCACGCCTCTGGGTCAACGTGGTGAGAGTAGCAGCTAAATGCCAGCCACAAAGCACATACAGAGTCAAAGGAACTGAAAAGTCATAACCTGCACTATTCCTGTATCGTGGATTCGGGTGCGACTCTGTGGATTTTTTACAACCAAACATTTGTCATTGAGAGTTTGAATGCGCTGTTTGAAAACATCCGTTACTGTACGAGCCTGTCCTTGAGCCGGAGTTGAACAATGCAATCAAAAAGCGAAACCCAACACGCATCTCCTTTATTAGTTATGTAACACAATAGACTTCCCATTACTGAGACGCAGTGTTATCCTCGCTGAGTGGGTGTCCATTTTGCATTACCTCCTCAGCTGGATTCCTGGTTTGATGGTATTTTTCATCCCTGACACATCTCCTGTTCAGCAAACGCTTGCTTAAATCTTTGAGAAACCACAACATTCTCTTTGACTTTTTTTTTATGTCTTGCTTTTTTTGTTTGCCACCGGTGAAGGCAGACGGAGGCCAGCTCCTGCAGCCTGGGTGGATGTGAGAATAAGAAGATCAGAAGGTCTGTTCATGTTTCAGTCTCTGTTGTTACACTGTAATAAGGAAGTGAGATCTGTTACTGAGACAAGACTGAGCCACAGTATAGAACTAGGGAAACTCTGACGGCTGATTGTGGTAGAGCAGTGTTAGGCTACATTTACATTGCTACATTTTGGTTTTAAAACAAATACCTTTTGCTACGTTTACACCTCGCATTCACACTGCCCTGGCGTTTCAGAGGCCCTAAAACGGAGACATTTGAAAACACTTCTGACCCCGTTTGGTTTGGAATTTTTCACATACTGCATAGTCTGGCTCAACAGATGTACATTGCTGGGATAAAGCCTGACATCCAGCACGTCTCCCTCCCCTCTTACATTTATTTATTTTTTTTTTAAATCGGTGCTAACGGGCCTGAACGTTGTTTCCCCCTATCCCAGATTAGACAGGTGATGTAAGCAGACCATACTCCGGCGCCGACACCTTGCCACGGCTGGGTATTGTTCAGAAATGTTCGATACCTGTACCGCTGCCAACACTGAGTTTGATACCAGCTCCTGACAGATTCTTTTTTCGATTCACATTTTATAAAATCCATGTGATAAACCCTGTGATACATTTAGCGGATAATACTTCTGTTCTTTTACTTGTAATGAAGAATTCGGGTGATTTTCCTTAAGTAAAGGATCTGAATACCATAACAATAATACAAGTATGGCTAAGCATGTGCTTCAATTTAAAATATAGCTGGGTTGAGGGTTTAAATAAAATCCCCCAGACACTGGTTTGCACACTTAAATCAACCCTTAACCAACCAAACACACACTAAAACAACACCAGACGAAGGCACCAGCACACATGAGGCCTCACCAACCAACCAGCCTTTGAGCTACATCTAATGATTTCTCCATCACTTAGCAGCATCTGCCAACAATGTCGAACAGCTCCATTTTGATCAAAAACCGGTCCATAAATCAACAGTTCGGCTCATAAGCACACAGCTGGGGGGAAAGGCTTCTATTAATTTTCTAAAATGTATCGATATCACACAGAAACACCCATCACCCACTGCCTTTCACTTGACTAACAGAGGAATTATCTTAGCTGACAAGGCGGGCAGGGAAAAAAAAAGAAAAATAAGAAAAGAAAACAAATCACTGCTTCATTAAGTGTCTGGCTCTGACTCCGGGGCAAGCTTTTCCTCCATCACTTTCTGGCTCTCTGTGTATCACTCAAGCAGCAAATACAGACACGTAGGGACAAAAATAGCAGGCACGCTTGCTCTCATTGTCCCCATCTTGGAAACAAACACAAACCCACTCCGTCAGACTCTGCAGCTCAATCATTCACAGCCTTCAGCGTTTGATTCAGTGAGTATCCGCGGGGCCTCGGGACTGTTACTGCAGTCTTCCACCCTCCTCCTCCTCCTCCTCCTCCTCGTTGCTAGCCTCAGTCCTGTTCTCGCGCTGTCATTTGCCGAGTGTCTGTGACAGGCAGCTGCACGATTGGTCAGCGGAAGAAGTGAATGCAACGTCATGCCACTGTGGCTTGTGCTGGTGCAGAAATTAGAGATATGTTCTGAGTATTGGCAGTTTTCAGCAGCGTGTTGAGTATCACGTTAGATCCTCATGGGGCGGGGGAAGAGAAGAAGAGGCAGGCAAGACAGCGGAGATGGAAAGGAGAGTTTTAATTATCAGTTATTGGCTTCCCACATTCCATTTCATTTGTTAGGATGAATAACATGCAGAGATATCTTTGTGCAACAAAAGTGCATTTCTGGAAAATGTAATTCTTTAAAAAGGGGTTGTACTGGACATTCAGAACATTAATGTAGCAGCAAACAAATATTTGCTATGTAACTGTATAGTGGAGTAATGTCATTTGTTTTTTGTCGTGACAAGTTGACATTGTTTGGGTTGTCTTGATTACGACAACTTGACATTAATCAAAGTGACATTACCAGAAGATGTATTTGTCATGACAACTTGACGTTAAATTTCTTTGGAGTGTCCTTATTAATTCAACTTGGCAGTAAACAGGATGACATTATGTCAAGTTGTCATGACAAAGACATCCTCTGGTAATGTCATCCTGGTTAATATCAAGTTGTCATTACAAAGACATCCCAAGGAAATGTAATGACAACTTTTCATGACCAAGACAACTTCTGGTATTGTCACTTTGATAAATGTCAAGTTGTCATAATCAAGACAACCCAAACAATGTCAACTTGTCATGACAAAAACCGAATGACACTTAATGACAGACGTCATAAACGTTTATGACTTATTTATAACGTTTATGACATGTTCATGACAATATCATGTCATAGTTATGACAGTGTCATGTCACGATTATGTTGATACCTTCAAGTGTTACCGATATTTCTTTAAAGAAGGGCTCCATTTAGGTCAAAGTAAACATTAATTCGCTATTTACTTACTTTTGGAAAACTTTATTCTTCATATGCCAAACTATATGTTTCCCTTTAGACAAATGTCAACATTTTTGCGTGTACAACAACGGAGAAAAGCTAGTTTGGTAAATAATTACAACTGCTAGTTGGAAGTGTACCAATTAAACTCTGTCTCCATTTACCTGGAATTACTGCTAAATTGGGACATTGTTAAGCATGCTAAACATGTCCTGATTCAGTACTTAAAGAACATGATTTTAAAGGGGTGATAGAATGATTATATAGGGTATTTCACACTGTTCCTTATGGTCTCCTAATGGGGTATATAACATTAGTTGGGCTGAAAATGGCCTGGTTGATATTTTATTGGCCCTTATGCATCCCTTTGTTTTGGCCCTATTTGTAACAAGAGCTTTTCTTCCAAAAATGGTATGCTTGTGAATATTTAGATGAGCTGCACGCTGATTGGTTGAGCCTTATCCACACACGTAGAGAGTCGCGCTGATTGGTTGAGCGAATCGCAATACACACGCATTAGAGGTTGCGTGCTGATTGGTTGAGCGAATCCCCAATACACACACATTAGAAACGCGACAGAATCTCATATTCCAGACACTGCAATGTTTCCTTACCAAATTCACTTCTGAGACTTTTTTATGCGAGAAATCAACTATATAAAGCTGAAATATGGGCCGTTTTACGAAAATGGATGGCTAATTGCAAAGTTGGTAAGACTGTGTCGGAGTTCAGCGCCTGGTGCTACCTGTGTTGCTGCCTCGCCGCCCGGCCTGCCTTCCTCCACGGACCCCGGCCTGCTGTGAGCTTGATTGAGCACCCACAGCACCTCATACCCGCGCAAAGTCACCGTTTGGGCTAATGGACTACTACCAAACGCCGCTGCCCTGACAGAGCTCTAGGGCCTGCATCTCCTCTCTTCCTGCTAGCTAAATGGCCCGTGTGTGAGAGCGCGGTCAGCGAGCTTGTTACACCAGCAATCTCTTGCCACATGTTACACACGTCATGCCACTTAGCTATACAACATATACCTAAATGTCTTATAAAGCTAACAACGGTGTCCGATTTCAAGTTAATGAATATTTGTGAGCTGTAAGGGTTTCGTTAGCTGCGACTGTCCCTTCAATCCTATGTGTACAGATTGCGGCTAGTTAGCTTCATTTTTGGTCGTAATTCGAGTATATTTACAGTTTGAATTTCGTCACACCACTTATACAACATCTAACTAAATGTTTTATTAAGCTAACAACGGTGTCTGATTTCAAGTTAATGAATTTTTGTGAATTCCAGAGGAATTCTAAGAGGAGGCTAGCTAGTTCTCATTGATAGAGCTCCATCCAGCCGCAGGCTCTATCAATGAGACTCGCGGACAAGCGACGTTTATTTCCCCAATCGTTAATAACTCAACACATTATAATTACACACATTAAAAGATTAACTGGAACCTGTGGTAAGAGAATTCTGGTGTAACAAGCTCGCTGACCGCGCTTTCACTCACACACACCGGGCATTTAGCGAGCAGGAAGAGGGGAGTTTCAGGCCCTGGAGCTCTGTCAGAGCAGCGGCTTTTCGTAGTTCATTAGCCCAAAACGGTGACTTTGTGCGGGTATGAAGTGCCGCGGGCTGCCAGACGTAACGGAGCTCAATCGAGCTCACAGCAGGCCGGGGTCTGTGAAGGAAGGCAGGCCGGGTGGCGAGGCAACAACACAGGCAGCACCGGCCTCTGAAGTCTGACACACAGGCGGAGTAAATTTGCAATTAGACATACATTTTCGTAAAACGGCCCATATTTGACCTCTACATAGTTGATTTCTCGCATAAAAAAGTCTCAGAAGTGAATTTAATGGTAAAATAGCATATGAACAATGTATACAATTTCTGAGATCTGCATGACCTAGATTCAGAAGACTAACTGATCTCAGGTCAGTTGTGTAGCCTATGCAAATATGGGGGCGTGACAAACACAGACTAGAGCCAAATGAGGAGGAGCCGCAATAGTTGACGTCAACTAGGCGGCTTGTTGAGATTCGCCCGTTTTCAGAGGCAGTTTCAAGTAGTGAGATGTGCAGAGAAAAGAGGTGTCAATGGGATTTAGAGGTTCTATGTATGTCCTAGTTACCCACTAAACTGTCATTATTCAACTATGACAAGGTAAAATCAGTTTTGCATTCTATCACCCCTTTAAGAAGCGAGAGATGAAACGATTGCTTTGTTATTGCAGGACATAGATTATTTTTTTGTTGTTACAGTAACGTTATGGGACTCGCGACGAGTCCGATAGCCGCCGGTTAACGTTACATGATTGTCCACCGCAGGTTGACGTCATGTTGCAAATTTTACAAAAAGCTGATTCGGACTCAACTTTCTGCTGAAGGCATTAAAAAATAAAAAAATAAAATACTTGTGTCTTTACCAGACTGACAATTGACGTGGACAGGTTTGTGAATGAATGCTCAGCCAGCCAGCGCCTAATTATGGCATTATGCATGGTTGTATTCTCTTTACCTTTATCAAATTGCATGAAAATGACAACAGGCTGATAACAGTATAAGCCTACAGACCTCTACTAGGGTGGGTACAGAACCCGGTACTTTTACCGGTACCGACCGAATCACGTCGGTACTACAGAGTATTGGTTCACGTAAAATCAAACGGTGCCAAATTTCGGTACCTGAGAGCACATAAGTGCAAGCTTATCTGTCCTCTCTGCATGTTGACAGAGAGCAGAGGTCCGACACACACACACAAGATGGTAGACATAGCGCTGCATAAATTAGTCAGCGGCTAGCGAACATTAAGCAAGCAGCTTAATCCCAACAAAACACCCCAGTGAATTTTTGCCTGCATGCACGTTTTAAAAACTGAATATTCAAATCCCCAAATTGAAAATCTAATACCTACCCAATATAACGAATATTCAAATACTCAAATATTCTGATTCCAACCCTAATATCTTTGAACAGGTTTAGTACGGCCTTTCTACTAAACTTTCTACAGTCATAGGATCCATGCAGCAATTGTCAGCCAGTCCTCTCACTTGCATATCTGTTCATTGCAGGAAAGAAAGCAGTGACTGGCTGGAAGCAGCAACATCTGTCACCACTGGTGGCCCTGGCACCAGCTGATCAGGTCACATACATCTTGGATGTTGTTAAGGGGACATATTTGTAATGGGTCAACTACAAATCAGGATGTGTATTCATGGGATGTGTTTTATTGTTCTGCACTTGGGCCTGTTTTACACGGAGCTGTGGCTGCAGTTACCTGGAGTGATCTCCACCCACACCTTCCTCTCTGTCTCACTGTCTAGAATCAACTCCTCCTCTCTCCTCTTTTCCCACTTTCCTCTCATCTGTCTTTATCGTCTCTCTTTCTCACCCCATATTGTCCGTTGGCAGGCTGATTGGATCAATCTGGTCAACCTGATGCCCTTCTGCAGCAGACACCACTTGGCAGCGCTTGGCACATTCTGCGGCTCACTGACATTCACTGAGCACAGACATTAGCTTACTCGAGTGTGTGACGCAATTAAAACTGACGTAAAAGCTGAAATGCAGGGGACATGGGAGCTTGTCTTGTTTAATCAGTCTAACATGGTAATTTGCAAGAAGTTCTCAAAATCAAACAAACCCACAGCAGACTTCACTTAAAGGAAATTATGATTCTTCTTCAAAACCAAAAGTTAAAAGTAAAGTAAAACATCAGGATCTTTGGCAGCTACTTAGCCTTTCAATAAGAAAAAAGATGCAGGGATGACATAAGGAGTGCCAGAGGCCGGATTTATGTCTCTCAGAACAAAAACAAGACAACAGTGTCAGACGGTCTATAAAAGAAGGAATAGCTCCTAAATGCAAAGTGACAGTTGTGATGGACGTGGTGAATGAAGACAGAGCCTCCAGGAGGTCTCTGGGCAGCTGCCAATCACATTGAATGGACTTGCGCCAAACTTAGTACAGAAACATAGGATACAAGTGCACGTGATGCTTTCCAGTGAAATGTATTATTCATTATTAATAATAATTAGGACAGGGTATTGGCAATGATTTCCTGAATCGATTCCAATTCACAAGGTCCCGATTCAATTACATTTCCGATTCAGTTCAACATCAATTAAGTTAGGGTAGATTCAGTTACAATACCAATTTTGGCTTGGATATAAAAAGAGATCCTCAGACAACTTTTGCTGTAAATTGTACAAGAAAGAAGCAACTCTCAAATATGTTTTTAATAATGCACCAGGTAATGTTTACATTAAGAATTGACCCCCCCAAATTTTTGGTTTAAAAGTACTTTTTTTCATATACATCTATGGTAAAAAGGCATGTATTAAAAAGATTGATTTCTGGATTTTATTCAATCAATCACTCAAAGACTAGTAGATGGAGAATCGATTATTTTATCCCAGCCCTAATAATATGAAATAATGAAAAACCGTGAGTCTTTCCATTTTTATCAAATGACCAATGCCCTTCAAGCTCTGCAGACTTCTTCTAATGTGCCTGCCATTACTCTGTTAAACTGCTGTCGTATGTAAACCCCTTTTTATTGCATATCATTAATATTAAAAAGGTTTTATCCAACATAAAGCAACTTTGTATGCCTAGTAAAGTCAGAAATAAACGCTTGAAATGTTTAAGGCTTAAAAGCTTTCATAACATATTATTATTATTAATAGCACAGCAGCACTTACGTCTGACCTACATTTTATCGGGAAAATGGCGAGGAAAGCCTTATTGCAGCTGCATTGCAATTATTAGTGTGTTTCCTCCTGCTGCTGACCCACCACACACCGAAGATGCCTGCAACCCTCAAACGAAAAAAAACGACAGGATATCTGGTTTAATGTGAGCGGGATAAATGAAACGGTAACTCAGAATTGAAATCTCCCAAATCAATCAGTGCACACTGAAGGTGGAGCCTACTATAGCGTTGATGGATGGTACGCCCTGTATGCCCTCTTGTTCTATCTAGACAACAACAAGCCTCATCACCTCGGCTGTATTAGTTAACACGCTATATAATAACATGGTTGAAAAGACACCATTAATGACTCCATTAAAACCTAAAGATGTACAGTGTATGGAAACACAGACTCAATTTATACAGCAGCTTTATTCCAGGAGTGGTTTAAAGAGCTTAACAATGTGTCACATTTATACACACACACAAACCAAATCTGCCTATCAACACCAGTGGAGACTACAGAACTAGTCTGACACATAGGCTTACCACCTGTAAAACCACTACATGTGGTTTCTACACTTCAGTTTTTTCATAGATAGACTTAGGTAAACAACATCAAAGTATTCCTTTAAACAATCCGAGGCACACTGTAAGGTTTGTGACAAAATGAAAATGCCTTTATTTCACATGGCAATAGAGAACCACACTTCCACTCCACTGATTAGTGCTATAGGTGTGCAAGCTACTGCTGACAATGACACAGATGAAGAGCTATGTCGGTTGCAACACGTAAAATAAAGGCAATTTAATTGTGTCACAAAAACTACAGACCTAAAATATCTTGTTCAGTGTTTAGCCAACCAAGCTAGCTAGCTGGTAACTAAAGGGAGAGTTTGCAGATTTTCTGTACTGCCATACATGCAGATGAATAGCCTGTCGGTAAATCTCCGCTGGATGACTCGCTTTCCCTCTTTAGCATTTAGCAGTGCCATTGTAACCATAAACAACAAAGGCTTGGCTACGTTGACCTCCCCAGCTACACCCTCTTGGCCAAAAATCATCACATTCGGTTGCAAAAAAACAAGATTGGCTTCAAAACAGCAGTCCACAAACCAATGGGTGACGTCACGGATGCTACGTCCTTAATTTCACAGTCTATGATTCTACCCAGTCAATCAGCCCTTCACAAGATGGAATAAGCACAGTAGGCTATACAGACCTAGTCTACTCCATTGTCAGGCCTAGTCCATAGAATCTGGCAACTTATAATGAAGTAGCATAGTCACACCTGACCAAATGAGACTACAGGTCATAATGTGACATACAGTATGGTGTCAGGCTAGGCTATGAGAGAGAGAGAGAGATGACTGATCTCTCCCACCGGGCAGCACTTAGTGAACAGCTGGTTTGCTGCTACAGCAGCCAACTAGCAGTAAGCAGGCAGCTATACTTGATATTCCTCACACAGCTCAGCTCATACGGGACATCTGTTAGCTTCCAGCAGCTCAGCGTCCGTAAACCCACCTCCCTCACAATAAGGTATCGTCAAAGGAATAGAGATGAACTGCCCAGCTGCTTCAATGTTAATAAGCAACACAAACTGATGGAATTAGGTTTAAGACAATATTTTGGTGCACTCTTTAACGGCTGACTATGCTGTGCTTAAGGGGCCTGTAGGTAATTTGGGTTGCACAGCTTGGCAGGTAGGTTTTTCTTGAGAGTGGAAGATAGCTCAGGGCTTGTCTATCCATAAAAAACAGATATGTGCTGGGAGGAGCCCCCTCTGGAGGATTGGAAGCAGCATGTGAACACTTTTTTTATTATTATAGGCTATTAATAAAATAAAAAGAATAAAATTGGAAAACAAATGGATAAATATGCAAATAAAATACATTTATAGAACAAATGAAACAGAATCAACAGAACTGAGCAAAGAGGCCTACATTTGTTCATTTTACAGATGTAGTGTTTAGTCGTGTGTCGTTTTTAAGAGCAGGCAGGCCTCCCTCTATTATAATTTTATACCGGTTTAGGAAAACGGAGAGATACACGGAAACAGAGGGATTAAGAGGACAAAAAGTGCACAAGCTGCTAATCGATCCAACACTTTCGTGGAGTGATTCTTTGAGTTTTAAAGTCTGCTGCCCTGAGGCTGCAACAAACTGTATATCTGGTGCTTCAGCAGGTCTAGTAGTAGTAGTAGTAGTAGTAGTAATAGAAGATGCTGCTGACAGTTTTATCCAGTTCAACATCCTCTAATCTAGTTGTCTGCCCAAATCTTCAAATTGCTCGTCCTATGCCAGTGGCCATGCTGTTTCTCCTCACACTGACACTAAGCTCAATAAAAAAGCTTTTCAATTGAACAATGAACTCCAGCTGAAACGTCAGTCCATCAAAAGAACAATTGTCACTGCGGTGGACAGGGTTCTTGAGAAGAGAGATCAACCATTCAAATGCGAACATTACTATTTCCCAAGACTTGTGACTGCTCACAATGACAGAAGTCGAGAGAGCGAGGCCCCATTTTCTTTCTGTCTTTCACTCAAACACTCTTGTAACCTCTCTTTTCTCCAATAATTGCTTTGCACATCACTTACAATCACAAACCAGGCTGAAAATGAACAACTTTCAGGCCTCACTACATTTACCTCAACATTATACATCTATTAAATATGTATACATTTACTGCCTATTCAAAAACAAGCAATTTCAGCAAAAAGGCAACCAGACATCCTTGACGGAAGTCATTACTGATACGCAACCATTGTCAGCAGAATGAATAGAGCACAGTTGATTGCAGAAACAAAAAAAAGAGAGTAAAAATTGTCAGAACTGCATTGTAAACATCTCAAATTTGAGTTTATCACACCTCACGGACTAGCAAAGGAATTCTACTCTCCAGGTGCATTGACTATTAACACCAGGCCATTCATGCTGGGCTCTATACAGAGGCTAAGCTGTTTCAGCTCCTGAGCCAACAGTAAACACTGGAAAACCATGTGGGTGACCTGCTAGACCGATTAGGGTTACTACGTGCGTACAGACACTCCGACACAGGCCTTTCTTTATTGTATGGGAGTGAGACTCTAATTATGGCTGACAAACAGTTACTCACTAATACCAGTCCATCATTAGGTGCATTTTGAAACCGATAGATGCTGTAGGACACTGTGGAGTATGGATGTGTATGCATGCGGTCTTGTATTGGTGCTCTGTGAGATCAGTGTTAGTTGTGGACAAATAGAATAAAGGCGTTTTCCATATTGTTAATACACTCGTGAGCTCTAAAGGCGCCGATATACTTGCTGTTAACTACGCGTTTGCATGTGTAAGATGGCTGCCGCGTGTATCCTGCGTTACTTTCATAGACTGTTACTTTGGCGCATACAGTAGGTTCTGCGCCTTAAAAAATTAACGCTCCGTGTCCGTAAGATCCAATTCTGCACATGAACGTTGGGGTAGTATATCATCTGACAGGCAGGTCAGCAGCTGTTCCACACTCCAGCCAAGGAACATCTTCCGGTGTCGGCCGGGGGTGATATGGCCCTGATCTGCCCCCTAGTGGATATACGTTTAGTCCTCCCGGTACGCGCAAAATCACAGGTTTCTCAAAGTAGTAGTTGCTCAGGTTGCACAGGCGTTTCCCTGATTTTTTCCACCCGCTGCAGGATTTGCGTTTAGGGTTAGGATTAAAGTAAGGATTAGGTTTATTTTAGTGCAATGGTTAGGGTTATGGTAACAGGGTTATGGATTAAGTCATCAGTGGGAGACTCAAAGTCAAAGCATACAGATGTTTACATTCAGGTGTTTGTGTGTGTCCCTATGCACAACAGTGACCCTCTGGCTGGTGAGACAGTTTCTAAGCCGCTGGTTGCTGGCAGCAGTGTGTTGGTGTGGAAGGCTGCAGCCACAGTACAGCATGAGCTCTAGGGCTGGGACCATATGCTTTTGTCCCGATTCCATTCCGTCATGGTACATGGGTGCCAATTTGATTTTTACTGCGCTTTTCATTCATCCAGTCACCGCAACTTTACCGCAAATTTGACCAATAACCGGAGTTCCCCACAACTTCAACCAATCCCAGCAGTCCCACGTGCCAGACTTTGTATCAGTATGAGACTCTGAGAGCCACTGACCAAGCGGGAGTGAGAACGGGTTGATGTAACACACGCACGTCACCAAATTCATTTCCTTGTTTCTGATATGAAGATGAGACGTGTGTGTGACTCGAACATCTCACATTTACCAACAAAACGTCCAGCGAAAGACCGTGCAAAACATTTCAGACCGTCCTGCCAACATGTAGACATTTTAACATCAATGTAGACTGTAACGATTTATCACTCTAAAGCCACTGAAAGCTGCTGCTGTTTCAATCCTGTCGGCTCTCTGCAGTGGGCGGGGCTGCTGCTCAGTTCCCCCCTGCGAGTGACACGTGCACGTGTGCACGCACTCTCAAAATCCTGGAGGGACTGATTTATTGCAATTCTAGAAATATTGCGTTTCGATAGTATTGAGCATTGCGATTTTATTTTCCTTCTTTAACAAAAAACATATTTTCAAAAGACATTTTTAAAAGCCGATTGTTTTCTAAGAAGAATGCACATCACATATCAGTCAGTCTGACATTTATTTTATTTGTAAAGAAGCACAGAACATGGATTTTCTGCATTTTCTGCTTTTGCTCCATATTGCGGCAAACAGATTTGATGTAGTCGCCGTCGGTGGTACCGTATAAACAGAACATATTTAGGTGAATCATTGGCAAAAAAAAAAATATAAATACAAAATATTGATTCAGGGAATAAGAATCGATTTAAAAAAAAAAAAAAAAAAAAAAGATTTCCCGATAGTAATGTGAATCGATTTTTTCCCCCCACCCAACAGAAGTTTAATAACTCCTGTACCCTCCCATCCTAACATAAACAGGCCTATGGCTGTCTTTGCTTTGTCCTTGACAGGTTGACTCTCCCTTCTTCCCTTCCGTCCTTCCTCCCCTCCTCACCCCACGCCACCACCGCCGAGCGAGCGCCAGTCTGCCCCAGCTGGGTTTTTAGATGCGGGGAGTCGAGCGCGGCGGGATGGAGGCAGCGACTTCTCGCCGCTCTCTCTCTCCCCCCAGAGCAACTTCTGCACCACTGCTCTGCCACCATTAATTCATCAGTGCAAATCTCCCACTAACTTCCTAAACAAACAAGTGCTGACTTCTGCTCCTCAACACACACACACACAGGTCATCCAAGTATAGACCTCCGCGCAAACCACACACACACTCTATTGATATCGGCGTGGTGTTGTAGATGGAAACCGACACAGACTCTTTTTGTGTTTGACCTAATAGCTGCTGACATAAATACTTGTTTTCTAATTCAGTGCCCTCCAAAAATGGAAGGCAGATGTGAACCTGTTTAATCATAAGTTGCTAATGACTTTATCCACTCTGTAGTTCACATCTGTTAGGTTTACCTCGCTCCACGGTGAAGCACCTCAGGGAACGTGCACGCTGACACCAATGCTATCGGCTCCATTTAAAAGACATGGGTAAACAAATCTCATGCTCATGTGTGCGGTGTTAGTTTACAGTCGTAGATCATCTGGGAGGCTCCAACTGTTAGCTCTGCACATAAAATAAATACATAAATCAAAAAAAAAACTCATACAAAAGCAAGATGAAAGAACAGCGTACACATTTCGAGGGAGAAACATTCTACACAAAAACAAAAACATTCCTACTTAAAAAGACTGAAGAAATTCACAAAAAAAAAAGTTGATTTAAAACTATAAAACAATAGCGGTAAATTTCTGGAACATCTACAGTCGCTGATTTATCTCCAGCATGATTAAATAGATCAACTTGGCTTCAGAATATATTATTGGAATTAAACATAGCAGCTTAAATATAATTGGCCTCAAAAATCCAGAACCAAAGTTTAACAATTCCAGTAACAGCAAATCATATTAAGTGTTTTACTCGAACACATAACATAAACACACATTATTTGGTTATTACAGACTTTTGACTAAGATAGTGACTCCTGTAAGACACGTGAGCGTTGAAGAAATAAACGTGTCAGTGCTCTCTGGACAATGTAATTGTGAAAGAGTTTCTAAATGATCTCAAACATATTTTTCTGTATCTTTTTTCTGTACTGCAATTTGTTGTTAGTTATTAGCCGACATATGCGCCTATATATCTGTGAAAAGATGTTTGGGGCGAATTCAATTATTGTTTTGCGGTCAAAAATCATTTTCACATTACGGTTTTTATTTGTTATTACTGAAAGAAAAAAAAGAAAAACTATAAGTAGTTTGAGAAATATCAGAAGTGCTCCGTAGCCGGCGAGCCAATGAGTGGGCGGGCCAGTGTAAGTGTTTGATTGACAGCTGAGCTGGCAGGGCACAGAGCAACAATGTAAACAATCCTGTGCTGGTAACTGTAGCTTACAAGCCAAGCTAAGACAGCGTTCTGTCAGCAGTGACGCTGGAAAATAAGGACTACACCATTTGACAACATATGCCGACCATTGTTGCTTTTTCTTGAATTTGAGAAAGGAGAGGCTTTGTCCAATGAAGATTAACAAAAAGATTTAACCACTGCAAGATGTATTCCCCTCATGGTTCTACATTTTACAGTCCCAAACATTTCTCAGTTTCACCAATATATATTACCTTGAAGTTGTGGGCGGTTCCTTGGATGAAAACGTTTTCCATTGGTCCGTCGTCACACAAAAGAAGGCGTTATTTCCAAATCACTTCCGGTCATATACAAGATCCTAACATGTGGAAGTAAATTCTTTCCAATTCAGTCTTTTGGTCCTCCCCATTTCCGGGTGAGTCCCGACTGCCCTGACGGCGACCGAACATGTCAGGTCGGCCAAAATGAACGCCGACAGCCCCTCAGACGGACGACGGCACGGGACACACCGAACCGATTTGAGACACTGACCTCGCCAGACTGTCCTACGGACGATAATCGGCCTGATGTGTCTCGGCCCTTAATCTAATCAACAAACGGCCCCCAGACAGAGACAAAAACAACAAGTCATAAATGTTCTTTTAGTAAGTGTCATTTGGTTTTTGTCATGACAAGTTATGGTTAGGGTTATAGTTAGGGTTCATGGGTCATGACAGTGTCATGCAAGTGTTACTAAAGTTCTTCCTGCCGTGTGAACAAAGAGCTTCCTCCTGTATGCTAAGTGACAGACATGATCTAATTAGCACAATAAGCTGCTGAGGGCAGGAGGTTTATTGGGATGCAATGTTCCTGCCTAACTCAGCTGCAGCGTACATTGTGAATACATCAAAAAATAAAAGTACATTGATATCAAAGATCCACATTTTTTAAACTTCTTTAAACTCAACACCTTACACCAAACAACTTTGCAGGCGATTCCACTGTCACAGACTAATTTCCAATATCGGAATGAAATCCTGAGAGTCTTGCTAGGGCGCGCACCCGTCGTCTCAACCGTTTGGTGTAAGGTGGTCATAAAACTCAGTCCAACTCAGTCTTTATTCCGTCTTGACGTTCCGACAAAAATCAAACGTGTTTGATGTTATTGATATTACTGTCCCTCCAGCACCAAACAGGAAGCAGCAAACAGCTAGAGACAGTGGTGTTTATGGTTGCTATGGTGACACGCTAACGTAAACGCTAAAAAGGGAAAGTTGCCAATTTTCAACCCTTCTGAAGCGCGTCATCCAACGGGAGTTTTACCGGCGGATGAACGTGGACCTCCGGGTACTGGAGACATTCATCTGCATGTACGGCAGAACAGATGATAGGCCAACTTTCACTTAAGTTACCAGCTAACGCTAGCGGTAGCTAGTTAGCACGGTTACATTTTTTGAAATGTATCTAGGTATTCTTGCAATATGTGTCCCTGCAAGATCCCCAGTCAAAAAAAAAGATCTTAAAAACATAAAGTACACAGCAAACAACATACAGGTGTGAACAAATGACAATATAAGTTTACACTTTAAAAAAAAAGTGTAAAAAAGCAAATCTAACTAAAACTACATAAGGCACATTTGCAAGAAGGGTGTTCATTACTTTACATTTAATGCTTAAAATTAAATTTTTTAGCTTACATAAGAGTTGGATATTTGTCAGAGTTTAATGTTTTTAGACAGGTCTTAAGAGCATGTTGTTGCGCTAGGGTTCAATGTTAATCACCACCGACAGGAAATAATGCAGCTGTGTTTCAAGGTGTGACACCACACACACACACACACACACACACACACACACACACACACACACACACACACACACACACACACACACACACACACACACACACACACCTCGGTCCTTATTAATTCATGTCTGATGATCAACATACATAACAGTTTCTGCATAATTCAGCATTTTGAACAACCTCTCTGTTAAATAAAACATGCAACAAACCCAGCGAGCAACTATGCACAAAGCCCTGTAAACAAATACTGTGCTGTATAGCACATACAGCACATGTGCCCACAGTAAGGTATCTCCCATCCGTTCAGCTAAAGCCCGTTCTCATCATTGGCTCTCCTCATTGGGAACACATGGTGCTGTTCGGTCAAGGACAAAAGGCTTTAGTAACACATAAAAACAACAAAAACACGACTGTGACCAACGTCACACGCTTGGGAAAACAATAAACAGTTGGGTTTGGGAAAAGAACATTGGGGAAGGCTTAAAAAAAAAAAAATGAATAAAAATAAAAAACGGTTGACAAACGCCACATGTGGGACACGATCCCGGCTCTCCTGGGTGAAAGTCCTGTATTTTACCCAACCAACCTCCCTCCGCGGGCTTACGTCCTTTCATACTAGGGCGAAAATTCACACGTAATGTAGGTCAACGGCGGCCAAATGGCGTTGATAAACACGCTAAAAAGCGATTATGCGTCTTTGATAATACACAAAAACGGCATAGAACTTGGCGTGTCATACATACGTGTGTGTGTGTGTGTGTGTGTGTGCGTTCAAATACAAAGAGGCATATGTCATGTTTGAAGGTCACGTTCATGTGAACAGATTTACTGTGGTAGTCCCAGGCATCGTTGACGGTTTATGATAACATACAGAATTAAGGACGCCTAAACTTTGAATTATATTATTAAGCCACAGGAGTGTTACTTGTCAGTGAGTTGAGAGGTTGTAGGCTGCGCTCACATCTCATGTTCACCCTCCTGTTGGAAAGCATCCTGAATTCTGATGTTTTTGCCTTTGTGACACAGATTTGATTTGACATTCATGTGCACACCATGTAAATGCTAAATCTTCTAAAACTGTCAGATTATGTGGTTTTCATGTTGCTATCCACGGGATGGCGTCACATGTCTAGGTCTATCGGACTAAAAAATATGTGTAACTAATGTAAGTACTCAGGCAGCAAGTGCAAGGACAGCAAGGAGTGCAGTCCTAATTCACATTAGCACATCACTGTATGATTTTACAAGACACGTGTCCATATGCCTTTTCCTCTCCCTGTCCTCCCCAAACTTTCTTCTCTGTATCTGGGCCACCAGGCTCCTGCTTACACTGTAAGACCAAATCCACTTTTTCTGATCAAAGTGGATTAAAGGTACAGTGGCGAAGATTAGAAACATGTCCTAGAGTGTTCATTTCACTTGCTCTGCCAAGGCCTGTGTCAATCAAGGGATCTGTGTCAATGTGTGGACATAGACCTACTTAACGCACCACCAGGGGCCCAGGTCCTGACCAAAACATTAATGGCGTTTTTCCATTACATGGTACCTGCTCGACTCGCCTCGACTCTACTCGCCTTTTTTGGTTTTCTATTATTAAGTCCCTGGTACCTGCCAACAGGTACTTTATTTAGTATCCCCTCCGTGAAGGCGAGAATCGTCACTAATCACTGCGTCATCATTGCTAGAGACAGACGGGGGTGTCCTGAACAAACCCGCCATTTTTAAATAGTTTAGCCAGCGGTGTTTTTTTTTTGCTGCCTCCAGCTTCTTTAGAAACTCAATGTGTCTTCTGGCAAACAGACACATGCAGAGAATCAAAAACAACACACCTTCCATGTTCTGTGTGTGTGTGTGTGTGTCGTTAGGTCATGGCAGTTTCCTGCGGCGTCGCTATGACGACCATCCATGTACTAAATCTGCAACGGAATCACTCACTGGAGTCGAGTCGAGCAAAGCTGGTACTGTGAGTGTTGGCAAGCGCCATAAGACCCAGATCCAATCAGGTGGCAATAATAAGGATTTGCTTAACTCAAGTTGTGGCTTCCTTTCAGGTTTATTTGAAGTGGTGTTAAAGTGTTTAGCATATGCTTTAAATGAACTAGGTCGTACAACATGTCTGATGAATCAGAGTTGTTATATCTGTTCCAAAAGGCCACACTAGAAGGTGTGACAAAAAGCGGTTCCAAGACTAACTGGCTGTACTTCCACTGCTTCTCCAATCGTTCTCCACGAATATGGGGTCTTTTGCACATTTTGTAGTCTTAACACAATGAGCTGTACGTTACAAACGTGTGTAAAAGGTACTTACTTTTCAGATAGTCTCTTTTAAAAAGCATACATGGTGTTGCCCTTAGTGGTACACATGGTAAGTTATTGAAGTAGTTGTGTGAGAGAAAAGAGAGCTTGAGGTGGAAGTTCAAACCCTGTCACACCTCTGCACACCTGGTCCATGGCTGCTTAAAGTGGGGTTTTCATCTTGTCTCTGTGTATTTATGAAGTACATTCATAAAGGCAGGGATAAGCGCAAATCTTTCGCTCCAGCTGAACCATTTTCAAGTGGTGGGGATGTGTCTTTGTGGCACTTTGCACCAGTCTGGGGGAATTCTTTGCATTGGCTTAGTTTACAATTGTGTTGCCTTTTAAATTTGCTGACGGTCAAAACCTGCACAGTTTAAAGCATATTGACGCATTCCTAATGTAAAAAGGCAGCAAATACAAATAATCCAGTCACTACTTTTGTGGCAAAAATTTAAAATCACTCACTAAGGCCCCATTCATTTCAAGCGTTTCAAATCAGGATACAATCCGTTTGAGATTTAAGATACTTCCATTTACACTTAGCTACATATATGCGTCTCAGGTGGCAGCTATCATCCGTTTCTCAATTTTACAACAGGGTCTTGAAAAAGGTCTTTATTTCAATATGTCCATTACTGCTCTCTGTTGCTTATGCTTTACGATGATTCAGCCACACAGCCCTGATTGTGTGTGATCATACAATAGGTGAGAGATGGTCTTGCAAATGGATGACGTGTCTGGTGTGTAAAGTGACACACAGCTCGCTCCACTTCAGAAAGGCTAGGGAAAGGAAAGACGACTATGTCATCTGGTGTCAAAAATCAGAAGGGGATTTTCAAGTGGCCTATTAAGATGCTATAGCCACTGCTGAAAAATTACCAGTTTGATGAATGCATTCCAACCCATCTCTGACAAACTAATTGCTTCCTCCACAATCCCACTAAGCCTTTCAAATCTCTCCTGCTTTCCTGGGAGGAAACGCCAGTGTTGTCAACTATGCCTTTTCATTTAGAAACAAAACCCTTTTCTCCCCAATCCCTAAACAGGACTGATTGAAACTGGTTCCTAAACCATTATCAGAAAGGGGTTGTGCCTTGTTTGAAGACAGAATAGACAGAATATTATAGAAAAATAAAAGTATTCACCATAGTTAGCTTAAGGAATTTGTTATCAAACTGTTCAAAGCTCAAGCTCTGGGAGAATCTCTCAGCAGAACAAGCCTCTCCATTTCTTCTCCTTTGATTTACTTGTTAAAGAGCCCCAATACAACAAATAGCTCACACTACTAGTTCCCTTCAACAGTAATCTCCATTTGCAAAGAAAATATTTCATTATGCTTGTAGCTTTCTCTCATTATGCATTCTCGTCCTTCAAAACAAACCTCAATTTAAAATTAAGCTATGTTTTAAGCACCATTTGCGAAGAAATCACTTCCGGGGAAAAAGGAGAATCCAGTGAAAAGAGTTGGTACATACCCAGCAAGTCTCAGAACGGGTTCCATTGATGCTTGTGCTGAGGAGATAATGGTATCGATCCCTCAAACTGCTTAACTTGTGCAGGAAAAGGCCTGTCATGTGACCATGTTC
>NC_041336.1:37631392-37691392 GCF_004354835.1 Perca flavescens
CTCAGTACTAAAGTGGTTTGAATCCTATTTAAAGAATAGGGACTAGTTTGTGTCTATAGGTAATTATACATCTGAGCATACAAATATGACGTGCGGAGTTCCCCAAGGCTCAGTTCTGGGGCCTCTTCTGTTCCAACATCTACATGCTTCCACTGGCTCAGATTATGGAAAACAACAAAATAAGTTACCATAGTTATGCGGATGACACACAAATTTACATAACCTTATCGCCAGGGAACTATAGCCCAATACAACAATTAAATACTTGCATTCAACAGATTAATGATTGGATGTGCCAGAACTTTCTTAAATTAAATGAAGAAAAAACAGAGGTGGTTGTTTTTGGAGCAAAAGTGGAACGATTGAAAGTCAGTGCTCAGCTTCAAACGACAATGTTAAAAACAACAGACAAAGCAAGAAATCTTGGTGTAGTCATGGACTCAGACCTAAATTTTAAAAGCCACATTAACATAATTTAAAAAATCAGCCTATTATCACCTTAAAAATATATCAAGGGTTAAAGGGCTTATGTCTCAGCAGGATCTGGAAAAACTTGTCCATGCTTTTATCTTCAGTAGACTTGACTACTGTAACGGTGTCTTTACAGGTCTCCCTAAAAAATCAATCAGACAGCTGCAGCTGATTCAAAACGCTGCTGCTCGAGTCCTCACTAAAACCAAGAAAGTGGATCACATCACTCCAGTACTGAAGTCTCTACACTGGCTTCCAGTGCCTCAAAGAATTGATTTCAAAATACTTTTACTGGTTTATAAATCACTAAACGGTTTAGGGCCAAAATACATTTCTGATCTGTTAATACATTATGACACACCCAGACCTCTCAGGTCGTCTGGGACAGGTCTACTTGTTGTCCCCAGGGTCAGAACTAAACAGGGGGAAGCAGCATTCAGTTTTTATGCTCCACATATCTGGAACAAACTCCCAGAAACTTGTAGGTCCGCTGCAACTCTCAGTTCTTTTAAATCTAAGCTAAAGACCTATCTTTTTGATGTTGCTTTTCTTTAAATAATCTATTGTATTAACTTTAATTTCTTATACTGCACTGTAGCTTTTATTCTTATACTGCACTATAAATTTTATTCTTGTCTTTTAATGTTTTTAATTTGTTTATTATTGTTTTTTAATTGTTTTCTAACTGCTCTTTAATGTTTTATGTAAAGCACTTTGAATTGCCCTGTTGCTGAAATGTGCTATATAAATAAAGCTGCCTTGCCTTGCCTTATAGATGAATGATGATTCTTGATGCCTAGCCGCCTGAGGGATCAGAGATCACAGTTGTTTTGCTTAGGCTTGCGCCTTTGTCCTTTACGCACTGAAATTCCTCCACATTCCTTGAATCTAAATGAATTATGTTATGCACAGTTGAAGGTGAAATAAGCAAATGTCTTCCTATCTTTCTTTGAGGAACATTGTTTTTAAACATTTCAATAATTTTTTCAGATATTTGTTGGCAAACTGGCAATCCTCGGCCCAGCTTTGCTCCTAAAGGACTAGACCTTTCTTGGATGGATATATATATATATATATATATATATATATATATATATATATATATATATATATATATATATATATATATATATATATATACACATATACACACACACACACACACACACACACACACACACACACACACACACACCGACCGTATAGAGCAAACACCTAGTCATTTAAAGTCAGTGAAGTTAAGTATGGATGGTAAAAGCCTACTTCCTTACAAATCAACTCTCTGTCTTTATCTGGCTGTCAGTGGCCTGGTAAGAGAGTCATATGAATCAGCAGTTTTTATGGCTGACTAAACCACAAGACTCTCCATTACTGTGAAACCCTGCCAGAGAGCTGCAAAATAAAGAGGTTGGGACAATCTTAGGCTTCCATCTTCGTGAGAAACGCCACTTTCAGTCACCCTAAAATATTTTGGGTAATAAAACTCTGCCTGTATGAAACTCTGCCTGGTCCATCAGTATTCTCTGTTGGACAGTGCATAATGATGTTTCTGAGCAGAGAGAGAGAAATGGCTAAGCACTGTAATGCCTTCCTGACAGACAAGCGCTGCAGGATACTGATCTTCCCGTGTGGGTGTAAATAACTTAGTGGAATGAGTTGTCCAAAAAGAAACTCTTGGTGAAGAAAAAATGGATATTTAAACAAATGCACTGTTGTGAAACAAAAAAGCATTTACTTTGCCAAGCCTAAGTATGAAGAAACAGTTAGTAATTGGTCAATGGTGAATGACCTATACAAAAACAGCAGTACTGCACCCTGTTTTGTATGGACTGCAGAATAAATTCCTAAAAGGCTCACTTTTGACTTCACACCGCCCCCAGGGAATTGGAGCCTCTGCTGGCGCACATTGGGCGAGCTCTCTACAATATAAACAATGAACAAGTGATATAGTCATTTTATCCTTTAGAATTTTGAGTTAGAGTCCAAGTCAATAGCCAATGCTGAGTTAAACATGTTTGCTAACCGATCAGGGTGTGTTTTCGTGTGCCTGATAAAATTAGCTGTGGTTGAGCGAGATATTTAAAATCAACTAAATGTTCTAAGTAAATAGGATAAATACGTGTGGAATTATTTTTACAACTGAAATAAATGTTTTGTTATTACAGAGGGAAAGTACTGGAAAAAAGGTACCGTTGGGTACCAAATCCGAATTCCAGGTACCGGAACAAATGTGAACGGTACCCAACCCTACTTGTTATCCCATCTAGGAAAGGTCAAATAGTTTAGCATGACACAGAAATAAAAACACTACACTGCCTAACTACATGGTGAATGGCAAAGACCATCATTGTTATATTTATGATTGGATCTTAAAGGTCCCATGGCATGAAAATTTCACTTTATGAGGTTTTTTAACATTAATATGAGTTCCCCGAGCCTGCCTATGGTCCCTCAGTGGCTTGAAATGGTGATAGGTGTAAACCGAGCCCTGGGTATCCTGCTCTGCCTTTGAGAAAATGAAAGCTCAGATGGGCCGATCTGGAATCTTCTCCTTATGACCTCATAAGTTTACCTCCCCTTTCTCTGCTTTGCCCGCCCAGAGAATTTGGCCCACCCATGAGAGAGAGACATCATGGCTTTCATACGAGCAAAGTGGCAGTTAGTCAAGGCCACACCCCCACCCTCCACCTTGCCCCCCCTTTCTCCTCCTAAATAGCTACAGACACAGAAATGGCACATAGTAAGGAAAGCTCATTGTGGGACTGGCTCTACTAGTGGCTGTAATTCTGCACCAAGGCTGAATTTCGGGAAAGAGACTTCAGATACAGTATTAGAGGACCACTAAGGTCTATATAAAAAAGACTTCAGATACAGTATTAGAGGACCACTAAGGTCTATATAAAAGAGACTTCAGATACAGTATTAGGGGACCACTAAGGTCTATATAAAAAAGACTTCAGATACAGTATTAGGGGACCACTAAGGTCTATATAAAAGAGACTTCAGATACAGTATTAGGGGACCACTAAGGTCTATATAAAAGAGACTTCAGATACAGTATTAGGGGACCACTAAGGTCTATATAAAAGAGACTTCAGATACAGTATTAGGGGACCACTAAGGTCTATATAAAAGAGACTTCAGATACAGTATTAGGGGACCACTAAGGTCTATATAAAAGAGACTTCAGATACAGTATTAGGGGACCACTAAGGTCTATATAAAAGCATCCAAAGAGCACCATGTCATGGGACCTTTAACGTTTCCCGTTTGCTGGAGAGAGAAATACAATTACTAAATTACAGGCCGCTGTCTTTACTCTCTCAGTTCTCTAAAATATTAGAAAAACTGTATGTAGATTTGATAAATTTAATGAGAAGCATGAATTGTTAGTTGATATTCAGTATGGATTCAGGTCGAACAGATCTACATCCATGGCTTTGATGGAGTTAATTGAAGACATTACAAGTTCTATAGATAACAAATATGCAATCAGGGTATTTATAGATTTTAAATATATTTTAATCAATAAACCAGAAAAGTATGGAATCAGAGGGGTTGTACTTCATTGGATGAAAAGTTACATAAGTAATAGAATTCATTTTGTGCAAATAGGAGTGTTCGGATATCACTTGTGGAGTCCCACAGGGGTCGATTTTGGGTTCCAAATTATTTATTCTGTATATAAATGACATATTTAGGGTGACAAACCTCTTAAAATGTGTGATTTTTACCGATAATACTAATTCTGTTGTGGGGATAATTTTCAGCAGCTTTTGGAATGAGGTTAAAATGTGGTTTGACTTAAATAAATTGTCGTTAAATTTAGATCAAACCAAACTTATGCTGTTTGGAAATCACAAAACTGATACACAAGTAAAAGTAATGATTAACAAATGTTGAAATAGAAAGAGAGTATGTAAATACATTTCTGGGTGCGATTCTGGATTACAAAATCAGCTGGAAACCCCATATTAAACACGTTAGAGCTATAGTAGCACGGAGTATTGGAGTAATAGGGAAAGCAAGTAATGTATTGAATGAGAAAGCACTGTATATTTTGTATAGTTCACTTGTTTTACCATATTTAAATTACTGTGTTGAAGTTTGGGGCAACACCTACAAAACCACCTTACAATCACTAATCACGCTAGAAAAAAAAAAGAGCAATTAGGATAGTAAACAAAGTAGGACATAATGAGCATACCAAGTTACTGTATTTAAAATTACACACAAAAGTTTAAATATATGGGGTCTCATTTATAAACGCGGCGTACGCACAAAACGGGGCTGAAAACGTGCGTATGCCACTTCCCACGCAAAGGTCGTGATTTATAAAAAACAAACTTGACAGGAGAATGTGCGGTCTTCCACGCAAACTCTGACCCATGCGTACGCACATTTTGGAGACAAAATAGGAATTGGCGACGCAGATGGTGAGGTGGTGAACTGAAGTCAGACTGCAGAAAGTACATGTGGGAATAACGATTAGGCTACTCTTAATATAAGTATTAATGCCTCACGCACATTTCTTCACACCATATCATGAAGATTGTACTGAGTGATAATTGTTCTGAGTGATAATTGTTCCACAAACACCTCCAACTGAAATCTTAAATCAAAACTTGTTCTTAATATTTAATCGCCGCTGTCTCACCGTCACATTGTCCACTACGGAGCGCATGAGGATGAGATGGCCCGACTGCATGGAATACAGGATAGCATCAAATACTCTAATAACTGCAGAACACAGTGTAAATAACTAAATATCTGTCTTTAAAACTGTGCATATATCATCAAATGTCAAAGTCTGGAAATACAACCATTAAGCTCTCGCGCAATCGTTACGCTCTATGTCCTCGTTATCAGTCTGAACTTTATACCGTTTGTGACAAAACCTGCATGAAGAAAAGTGTGTTTGCCTATTACACTTTCTTTTGTCTTCAAATTGTATCTCGGGGTGGGGGATAACACTAGTTGATGCTGTGATGGCAAGGTGTTAACAATCACAAACTGTTGTAGGCTAAACATAAATACTGCGGTGAACCCGTGCGTAATGCTGCATGATGGCACTGCTAGTCCTGCAGGAGGACTGGAATGGAAGAATCAGGAGAAAAAGAGACTTCAGGGACCATGACGATGACTGGCTCATATGCCGATTTAAATTCCCTAATATAGCTGTAATAGTAATATAGCTGCGCTCTTGGATCTATGTACTGAATTGGGTCCAGTAGAGAGGGCAACGCGCCGGAACCGTGCCATCCCGGTCCAAATACAGGTCCTCGCCACTCTGGGGGAAACCGGCTGTTTCCGGAGGGAGATGTCAGACAGCGAAGTGTTTTTTTTTTTAAATAAATATTATATATAATCTTCAACTTTATCACTAAGGCTTGTTTGGATATAATATATAGTTCTGTTAAATCTTATTATATACGTCTGGTATATCAAAGCTGTCCCCGAGTGCTGTAATGCCTGTTGTTTTGGAAGATTTTATTAATAAAAGGTTGTCTATAGATCCGGTTTCCCTACACTGTGCGACAACAGGCCGAAATTATAACTCAATTGGCAACAATTCCCGAGCGTCTGAGAGGTTTTTTTGTTTGTTTTTTTTCTCCGCCAGTCGTCATGATTCGGCATGATTTGGTGTAACGAAGAACAACTGCCAGGGTCATTAACATACTGATCAGCATTCACGAGGTACTTTGCATTGACTATTTATGGTTAAAAATGGGCGTGTACAGGGCGGGATAAGAGGCTGATCCATGTACGCACACTTGTAGTCAATCTCTGATTTATAAAGGGAACATTGCTTACAGGTGTGCGTACACACGGTTTTATAAATCTGACTCTTTTTCGCCGTACGCCAATTTGGGCTTTTGGGCGCACGTACACTTACAGTAAGGATCCTACGCACAATTTTATAAATGAGACCCCTGGTAGATTTCAAAACTGCACCATTAATCTATGAAACAACAAAAAAGCTGCCGGGAAACTTACAACTGTTTGCAGATAAAGAGGGGGGTTGTGATCAGATTAAAAATAGGGGTGCTTACCGGCTGGCATGCAGTTGCATTTTTTCCAGACACCATGATCACCGCCGGAGTCATAGATAACAGAAACAACAGAACTGGAAAATCCTCCTGCTTTCCTGAAGTCACCGGGTCGGCAACATTTTGCATTTATGTGAGTCTCAGTAAACTAATGGTGCATTCAACTGCAATTCGGTAATTTTGAAAAAACTCAAAACTGTATTTGTAAAGTACCCTTCTGCCCTCTAGTGGCTCTTATTGTGGCATTGCCATCACTGCTGAAAAGAAAACGTTTAAATCAAAAATTTAATCGTGACCCTAAAATCGAAAGCCAAATCGAAAATTTGGAGAATCCTGACACCCCTAAAAAATAACATGGACAAGTTCAACAGGAGAACATCCAGTGTAAACATTAACACAAATCCTCTGTTGGACAATATGAATGCAAGAGCTTTATCTCTATCCCTCTGTCTGTGATGTACTGAGTAAAGCCTGTGACGGGGAGCAGTGCAGAATGGGCTTTTAATCAGCAAGGCCAAGGCCTGCAGAGGAGAGAAGGATGGGCTGAGGGCATTGCATAAATAGTTTTATTCTGCATCAAAATTCATTATCCAACCAGACATTAATCTTGTCAGATTTATATTTAGAAAGAGCTTACATCATGATGGCAAACCAGGTTAATACTTTACAGCATACAAGCACAATAACAAGTGTTTATGTAAGCAGCAACAGCCAAAAAGTCAACATTTACCAGTAAATAATGTTTATCCTCTTCTTACTGGTCTCTATTTTTTATCAAAGCCATTGCAACTACTTTAACATGTGTGCCATAGCTTACAGTAGCCCTAAATAACAGTCTTAACTCCAAAACAAGTAAAAGGTTCTTAGTTTAGTATCCAAAAAAAGATTATATTTTGTCATACCTTGTTATACAACATTTTATTTGACTTGAGATCTAACCCTTTAACCTCTTCCAATCCTTCCAATCTTTTTTTTTTTTTTAGCAGACCGCCGACAGCACACAGACATAAATATCTCAGAGGTGAAGAATCCCATCTTTTCTAGCGATCGTTTTCTTCATTTGTGGAGTAAAACCTGTGTCTGTCTGTTGGTTGCATTTATGCTCATTCTCTCTTACACACACACACACACACACACACACACACACACACACACACACACACACACACACACACACACACACACACACACACACTCTGCCTGGATTCCCTCTCACTTACACCTAAGAGCAGAGCTGACTTTCCACACACACACCTCAGGGGTACACCAAGAGATCAATCTTCATTAGTGGCAGAAATCACTGAATAATTTATAGCTAATCAATTTGAGACACACATGAAACATTAACTACAGGCATATTCTATCAGTGCTGACACCATGGGGTGAAAAGTGACTGCTGAAAAGCCTTGGATGCTGTAAGTCAGGCAGTTTGCCAGTATGGCTCCAACTGCGTCCTTGACCCATTTGACCGGAAGGTTATTTAATTTATCTCAATAAAATTCCAAAACCGGCTTGAATCAGTTGCACTATGTCTGACCGGAGTTTATAAGAAAATATATTCTATCCCTGAGCTCGTGCTACTGAATTATGTATGCAACAGAGTGGATGCAGCATATTCTGCTACACTAAGTGACCTGTCATAATAATTGTGGCCATGTGTCCTTGGGCTTTAAGCCTGGGAGTGGATATTATGCAACTGGGATGACTACACTGGACTATATGTTAGTTTCAAATGTCAAACAAAGCCAAATCAAGAGTGTCCCCTTTGCTGCATCTTTTATGAAAGCAGAAACAGTATGCTGAGATACCTCTGCCTAGCTAAATTAATTTCCAACATGACTCAACCCCTGAGAAGACAGCCTGGCATTCTGCTGCATCCTAATGAAAAGATGTTGATTGCAACTATACACAAGACACTGCTAGTAATTACAGCGTGCATGCGTGTGTGTCTGTATTTCCTTTTTATGTGTTGAACCAATACAGCATAATATCGCAATATTTTCTGTGGCAATACTGTATCGTTACACAGATGCCAAGTATCAATCTTTTATTATATGAATTGCACATGAGAATTTAACTTTTTGGAAGAATGATAAAACCAGCTGCTTTTTCTGTCCACTACATGTAAAACTGTGACATGAGCAAATAGAGAAATTTGCCTTTTTAGATAAAACAGATAATGACAAAGTTTAACTTTGGGAACATTATATGAAGTTGTAAAAATAAAATAAATGAATTATATAAAATAATATCGCAGAATATATGTTTAAAATTGCAATAATATATTGTGACCTAAGTATCGTGATGATATCGTATTGTGGGGCGTGTGGGGATTACCACCCCTAACACTTCTAATAATAATAATAATAATAAATTGAATTTATATAGCGCTTTTCACAAACTCAAAGTCGCTTCTACTGGGGATCCTAAAATAATCGATACCCATATGCATCTAACCATGACAACCATCTATCGCCATATATACATTTATCTAACCACCAGTACCTTCCCATAGCCACTTACTATATTACTAAGCCTAACCTTTATAAAATAAGGAACATTGTGCAAATGCCAGCAGTTTGACAGCTGGTAACTGTGGCTTCATTTTCATTGTTATTTGTAGCATTAACTTCTGGAAAGAAATATAAAGAGTATAATAAGGCATTATTCTAATGAAGCTCAGCGTAAATTCTTTCAGGAAGACTTCAAGAACTTTAATCACCTCTCTCTCCACGTTACAGGCGTTTTTTCAGTAAACCAATCAGAACTGGCCACGAAATTCATGATCCAATCACAGCATGTCATCCTGCTTTAAATGCCTTCTCTCCGTTGCTGTCAGCTGTCTTTTCAGGCAAACGCGCAACCCTCCTCCTCCCCTTCCACCTCCGGTCTTGTCAACCACGGCACCCGTAGTCCCCTTCCGGCAGACAGCTCTTTCGCTTGGTCTTCGGGTTCCACCTCCACCATCACCAGTGTCTAGACTCCATCGGGGGATATGTCCTGTTTCTTCTACCCCTTTTAAATATTATTTATACGATGGAATCTAATCGCCAAAGGCTCTGCATATTTCACTATGCTTATGTACAATAAACTTTTGCATATCTGCAACGAAGTCTCTCCTGATTGAAATAATGCCCACTGATATACTGATCATTTTTTTGTCAGCAACTACAATGTCAACATAGTAGGCTCATATTTGAAGTTATGGTGCGTTCTTCTTGTTCACCGAAGTCGATCTACGAGTCGTTTTCCGGAGTTACGAACCGGAAGTTGCAAAAAAAATGCCACCGAGGTCGTATATACGACTCGTCGAGTTGTCTGAACTCAGAGGACCCCGAGTTCACTTTCAAAGATGGCTATGTCGTGCATCACACGTAGTAAACATTGTGGTTTTCTACAATTTTAAGCACTTTTGTCTTTGTTGTAACCAAATGAAGAAGTCGTACACATAGTGCTGTATACTGCTACCTATAGACATGTCTCTACAGTCTTATTAGGAGTTAAATACCACCTGATTAGTTATTTTGTAGCTTATGCAGCTGAGACTGACAGGCTAGAGACACTTGGTTGCTATATGACAACAATGGCTTTAAGCCGAGTCTTGAGCAGAAAGCAGAGCAGTAGCCTAATGTTAATCAAAACGTAATTTTCATGTATCAAACTGTGAAATATATTTGTGTAATATGTCAATAACTGGGTGATTCCTAAATGTTACTAAAAATGTTACAAAAATCCATCTTTTCTCCGACTCGTAGTATTGTGTGACAAAAAGAACGCAACAACCCACGGTTATTCATTTTTCGACATGGATGGGACGTCACACTCGAGCTACTAGTCGCGATTACAAGACAAAAAGAACGCACCATTAGAAGGGATAAGAAATGAACCTAAAAGAAAAATACAACCAAATGTTCAGAAAGACGCACTTAGCAGTGAAATTCAAAAGCCAAATATATGCAAGTTTCTGCTTCCATAACCTAAAAAAAAATAATTTCCCATCAGCAAAAATGTGGATGTTCCCCTAATCCTTTGATAAAAAGCTAATGCAAGCCTAATGCCACAGCGTATTGGCGTTGACAGCATATTCTCTTGATAGGTTGACCGCTATGGGTCATGACTGCACACGGGTCTTATGTGTTTCGACTAGCTCTGCGTGGCATTGAATGCAGGATGACCCCGAGACGGATGGTGAGGAGCACGCTACTATCATGCAGTGAGACCAGGACCTGCAGTCACAAGCCGTCTCCAAGGACGACAGCGCCGTCTGTCCTGGCAGCAGGGGCTACGTGATCGAATGGAACTTCATCGGATGTAAAAGAGCATATTTTACCTGCAGACACTTCCTTTCATATCCCTGTGGCATAGCAGGATTTGATCAGTGAAAACTGCCAAATGTACATTAACACCAACTAAAGGAAGTAAAGGACAGCAGGTTGCATGGCAACAGTAGTAAACACATTTATTAAAAACAACGGTGTACCGCCAAACATTGCATTTGTGTAATTAACGTTACGGTCACTTATCTCCTAGTGGAAATAAATGTCTCCGCAAAACACTTCTTTAGCTTTGACAAAGCGATCTCTCATATTTTTCCACACTCTTCAGCAAAATGCTTCTTCTTTTCAGAATGTGCTGTACATGGAGAAGCATCCAGATGTTTGTAGAAGTGAACCTGGTCAGCCAGTCAACCCAGTTGGAATGAAACTCACAGTGCGTCCCGAGTTACGACAATTTAGAGGTGCATGACCATGAGCCGCGACAACTTGTGGAGCTTTTGCGCTGGAAACGACAGAGGTTGTTACATCATTTTATGGCTTGCACACCTTTTGCGCCAGGAACACCATGGCGACCATAAACCAAGTGTAAGCTGGAGCTTTACCAAGGTGGGCTAATACCACCTGGAGCTGTTTATAAGGCTGTCTCGATGAAGGAATTTCCCCTGCTGGGATTGAGGGTGGCTCAACAGCGTGATATGCAATATTAATCTATTGTTTTATTTTAAATTTTTTCCTGCTTTTAAATGTCTTATGTATCCCTGTACAGTGTCCTTCAGTGCCGAAAAAGATCAATCTGCCATCGTGGCTGGCAGGCATCAAAGCCTCTCTATTTATATAACATAACCTGAAGCAGTGCTAAAACCAAAAGACCAAGGTCCGGACCAAAGCTCATGTTTCTGCATTTGATCCGGTAAGTTTTGGTTTCACACTGCAGTTATGTAAGCGCACTAATGATCTATAAAACTACGTCCTGCCATCATCACATACGTGAGCCGCGTCTCCAGATACTTCTAATTGATTGGTTTGTAGATGGGCTTCCCCTTCCTCTCGTATCCTCTCTCTGTGTCGGAGTTTTTTCAACTGACTCTCCCCTACTGCCGCACATCTTTTTGTTTTGCTGCAATGTTGAGAACAAAGACACGGGAACTTTTATCTGGGACAAACTGATGTATTCTCAGCTCTGATAGCCGACAGCTGTCTGCTCTGAGCGCATTCACCGTCACACACTCTCTCATGTAGTCTACACACTGAGCACCGAGCTGTTCCTTAAAAAGGAGCTTCCCTGGTCTCATAACACGATGAGAGCCTGCCAGAGCTTCCTGTATTTGGTCCAAAAGTCTGAACCATCCAAAAAATAATTTCACACTATAAACGAACCAGACGATGGTTCAGTTTGATCCGGACTGAGACTACCTCTTTTGGTCGGACCAAAATTTTGGTCGTTTGGTCCGGACTGTGGTCCGGGGGAGGTTTCACACCTGTAATTTTGGTTTGGATCAGACTAAAAATTCCGAAGGTCCGGACCCAACGAGGTAGGTGGGAAAGCCCCCTTAGATAGACAGAAGTCTTATCTCTCCTTAATGAGAAAACTCCACTCTGAGTTAATCAGAAACAAATACAGTGTGTCACCTTGTTTCGAGGCGTAATTAACACCTCCACTTCCTTTACCTGCAGACCAATTAGGCATCACTTTCAAAATACAGTAGTTTTATGAATCATCTCAGTTTTGTCAAATCTCAGTTAGCATTTAACAAATAGGCTTTGACCACAAATCTGCATGCAAACAAACTCCAGACCAGGCCAGGTAAGCACTGTAGTAGTCTATATCGACAATGTTTCATTTCCGGGATTATTCAGGTGCCACCTGAAATTCCCCCAGATGTCCCTCATTTTCGGCCGGATGTCAGTCACCTTCTGCTTTCTTTGTGTTGGCGTTCTACTGCAAACTCTAGTTGATTTGTGAGGCCTATGGTTCTGCTCCTCAGATCTCTGCAGGGTAAATCCAGACAGCTAGCTAGACTATCTGTCCAATCTGAGTTTTCTGTTGCACGACTAAAACTACCTTTTTGAACGTACACATGTTCCACCAAAACAAGTTCCTTCCTGAGGCTAATTTGCAGAGGCATCGTTATTGTGTCCAGTGCTTAGCGCTGCCCATTGGTTTAAAGAAATGCCAATAAACCAGAGTGCATTTTTCTCCCATCCAAGAATGCTGTGTGGACTAGCCAGATCCTCCTCCGCAGTGCTGTGGAGGAAGGTCTGGCAATGCAAGACTAGCTCTGTAGTAACACATCAAGAAAGGCGATGCAGAGAGAGTTTACAGGCAAGACATAAGTGCTCTTCCTCACAGCTGGGTTCTCTTAAGCAAATTATTTTCTCCTGCCATATCAGGCAGGGCCAGCTGTGCCTGCAGTCGTCACGTCACCTTCCATACAACCATGTGGCAACACAAGGCGACCTCAGGACGACTGGCTGCAGCGCGCTGTCGTGCTGGGAGCCGTGGATTCATTGTTGACATCGACATAGATACATTAGATTGTAATGAATTGTGACTTTCAGACTCAGCTAGTAGAAGAAAAATAATGTATTTTGCCAAGGATTCTTTTTCTATTATTTGACACATGGTTATTTTCACATGACATTATTGAGCAACAAATACACAAGCAGGGCTCAGTGTCCTCTGGATGGTATCACTCTGAGGACAACAGTTTTTAGTGTGTGTGCTTTTTCTGTCTTTGACTAGAGGTGAGGTTTTTTTTAGGAATTTTTCTGTGTCATATGTCCAATAACATCTCTGGATGTATGTTTGTACTGGTATTAGGGCTTGGCGATTTGGAGAAAATCAGATATCATGATATTCTTGACCAAATACCTCAATGTCGATATTGCGATGATATTGTAGGGTTGACAATTGGTGCATCACCAAAATATCTTCACAACTAGATTTTTAAAATCATAAATAATGTAGTCTATATCCTTGATGTTCCAGTTCCGGGACTGCTCCGTTGCCGACTGAAATTCCTCCAGATTTCACTCATTTAGGACGAATATCCGTTGCTTTGGGCTTCCTTTGTGTGGGCATTTTAAACTCTGGTGGATTTGTGAGGACTATGGTTAACTGCTCCTCAGATCTCTGCAGGGTAAATCCAGACAGCTAGCTAGACTATCTGTCCAATCTGAGTTTTCGGTTACACAACTAAAACTACTTTTAAAAAGGGATATGTCACCATTTGTTGAAATAGGGCTTATCACGGTCTCCCCTAGCTGTAGATAGGTGGGCCAACGCATTTTTTGTGCATGCATTGTTTTAGTCCGGTGCAACACCGGCAGCGCCACCGCTAGTTAGCTTAGCGTAGTGAATGGAATCCTATGTTGCCGGTTAGCATGTTGTGAGTAAAAGTGAGCCAACAAAAGACAAAAAAACAACCTAATTACTTACACTGAGACCAAAAATGCATTGGCCCACCTATCTACAGCCAGGGGAGACCGTGATAAGCACTATTTCAACAAACGGTGGCGTACTCTTTTAAGTGCACACGTTCCACCAAAACAAGTTCCTTCCCGAGGCTATTTTGCAGAGGCACCGTGGCTTTTTCCTGTGCTAAGCACCGCCCAAGACAATTGTGATTGGTTCAAAGAAATGCCAATTGTGGTGGAGGAAGGTCTGGCAAAGCGAGACTATCAATAATGTGGATACAATGACTAAGTGATTAATAATAGTTAGGCAAATAATAGAACATTATGAAATTACATCACATTACTGTGATGCAGCTTTTAAAACTAGAAAAAGACTAAATCTAAGCCACATTACGATATCCAAAATCTAAGATGATATCTAGTCTCGTATCACGATATCCAGGGTTTCCCCCAGAAACGTTGTTTAGCCTGGTGGCAAGTATCTTTATTTTTCGACAAGGGCCTGGCTGGGGTCAGTCACAGATTGATGGCAGCATTAATGTAGAGCCAAATAGTTTCTGTGATAACAGAATCATGGAAAAA
The DNA here is from genome assembly GCF_004354835.1 of Perca flavescens. Classification (NCBI taxonomy): domain Eukaryota; kingdom Metazoa; phylum Chordata; class Actinopteri; order Perciformes; family Percidae; genus Perca; species Perca flavescens. The sequence goes on from NC_041336.1 coordinate 37,646,190, forward strand.
AATCCAAAATTGAGAATTTAAAAAAGCTAGAAGACTTCTATAGGGCCCTACATTAAGTCAGTGCTAAAAGCTAACTGGAGATTGGAAAATATGACTATGCCTAAGATTCCAATTAAGCCATCCCACTGTAACTGTAGTTAGAAAAAAAGTCTTAAAAATACACGGGCAACTTAGGCACAGTGGACCACCAGGCTTGCAATAGACTGGGGGAAACCCTGATAGATATAATACTGTATATTGACCAGTCCTACTGTTAATGGCAGCAGGATGGGTGATAGCCCAATAACGTTTCTTATCTTATTTACAGCTATTGCATTAATATATTAACTTTTAAAATGCTCCTTTAATAGCTGCTGTCATAAAAGCCTTGTTGGTTTCGCTGCAGTGCCTTTACTGTGTGCTTCCCACAGCCCTCTCGAGGGTCAGAGAACACATCATTTATCAGGCCTTGTTAGAGCCACTGTCAGCGACACACTGACCGTGTGCGTTAGGAGGTGGCCATGGATCTGGAATGATCAAACCTAGGGGGAGGATGGAGGAACAGAGCTACTATGAGTACAGTATAGCTTTTTTTAAAATCCTGTTATTGACACTGGTTGTGGCAACCACAATTCATACCATCATTCCATCTTCTTGATGGATGCATGTTCGCTACGATACTGTACAACTTTATTGTCTACACCGAAATTCATTTTGCGTTCTCAAGCAGCTCCGCTCAAAATAAGAAATAAAAAAGGAAAATACACACAGAGCTAGGCAACAATTACACATAGTACAAAGATGAAGACATATCAACAGCCATGGCAAATAAACATCTTCCATGATAGCCTCGGCTGCACAATATGAGGAAAATATCTAAGTCCCACGATATTGAAGGGAATGATCTTTTGTTTCATTATTCTCATTTTCATTAAACAAATATTAAAATGAAAATGATTATAGTGTGATTTTTGAGAATCACACTACAAATCAGAGGTTTTCTTTAGTGTGTAGGATACGATGTGTAGGCCAGAACGTCCCTGCAGCACCACAATACTTCATTCAGAATGGTTTGACACATATTTTGCCTTTAACAAATATTGCGCCGCCCCTGCGATTAGGATATTGCACTAGTCCATATTGCGATTTCGATATAATTGCAATTAATTGTGCAGCTCTACTCGGATCCAGAGCTTAATTGGCAGCAAACTGATTTTGGTTAAAGCTATAGTGCGTAGTTTCTGTCGCCCCCATGACAAATTCTAAGTAATGACAACACCACTGTTGTTGCATCCACATGACACAAGCCTTCCGTAATCACGCACGCCCACGCCTCCACGCAGTTGCTAGTAGCCAAGGAGGACACGGAGGATAAAAAAACAAACATGATGGACTCTTTAGAAGAGGTCATTATCTTCACTCGAGTTTATGCACGTGAAAGTCGACAGGAGGACGACAACAATTGCTAAACACAGCCATGAGAGAGATCCAGAGGGTGTTTTGTGAAGCTGGTAGTCTTAATTAGCTTTGTAGCAACTCATTTGGCAATGGCTTGAATGTAACGGACGTTCATTAATATGAAAAAGTTATGCACTAAAGCTTTAAGCAACGGGATAGACTGATGTATGAAAGAGTTCTTAAGCCTGTTGTATCTAAACGAAGAGACTCTAAATCACCTTATATAGCCATAAGTATGATGACAACCTTGTCCTCAAACAATGTGTATAGAGCTGAAAAGATTAATTGATTAATTGTCAACTATTAAATTAATCACCAGCTATTTTGATAATAATTTATCGGTTTTGAGTCATTTATTTTGAAAAAAAAAAGTAAGAATTCTCTGATTCTGTGTTTGTGTGTGTGTGTGTGTGTGTGTGTGTGTGTGTGTGTGTGTGTGTGTGTGTGTGTGTGGTGGATGGAAGGGGGGGATGCCGATCCGAGCACCGACCTTATCAAAACTTTGTTCTTTACTAAATACTGTCCTTGTCTGGTTCATTTATGCTAAACTATAACATGAATAAATATGAGTAGTATCAATGTTATATCATGGAATGCACAAGGCCTTAATTCTCCCCAGAAGCGCATAAGTACTTTGAAGTTTCTTTTTAGAAAGAATATTCATTTTGCTTTTATTCAAGAGTCACATTTTCTTGAAGCCGATGTACACAGATTTAAGAATAAGTATTATCACGTGGTCGCTTCCTCTTGCTATACTAAGAAGAGCAAAGGTGTTTTTATAGCTGCAAAATATAACCTAAATTATACCATTCTGGGTACAGGGGGATCTGATGATGGTCGAATTGCTTTCTGTAAAATGGTTTACAATGGTATTAAAATTGCACTGATAAGCGTTTATGCTCAAAATTGTACCAGTACCAGCTCTTAATAGGGGGTGACTTTAATGCTGTATGGCTTCACAATATTGATGAACAGGGGTAACAGAAAGTAGAGACCAGCGACTGGCATCTATTGCATTGAAGAAATTGTCAACTGACTTCGGAATGACTGATACATGGCGAATGATGAATCCTCTATCTAGAGAATTTCCTTTTTTTTCATCTCGTCCTAAATCTTTTTCTAGAATAGACTACAACTTTTCATCCAAAACCCTTTTTAATGACATTTGCAGTACTGAAATGATCCCAATAGTTTTATCCGATCATAGGGCTGTTTTATGTAGTTTTTCATTAAGAGCTGGTCAGTCTAGGGCAGTTCGCTGGCGTTTTAATATGTCTCTGCTCCAGAATTATGTATTTAGACTCGAGTTGGAGGCTGAGTTGGAGGAATTTATTCAAATAAATGGCCCATCAGTTGATGATCCATGTGCACTGTGGGATGCGGTTAAAGGGTGCATTAGGAATAAAACTATATCTTTTGCATCCTATCTCAATACATCTAAGAAACACTGTATAAATTGCTGGAGTCTGAAATTGCAGCTCTTGAACATGAAATGTTAAGCGATCCCTCTTCAGAAAACATCTGTAAGCGACAGAAGTTAGTTAATGAACTTAGCAGCTTGTTGATAAGAGAAGCAGAATTTACTATTCACCGCACTAGGCAAAATCACTATTATAGTAGCGCTCGTCCCAGCCGTTTGCTCGCTTATAAATTGAGGAAAAATTATGACCTAGCAAAGATATCAGCTATAAGAACTAAAGAGGGGGATATAACGTCTGACCCGGCACGCATTAATAGTACTTTTCAACTATTCTATCAAAATCTATACACGTCATAGGTGCCTCATGATGACAAAGCCTGCTTTGAATTTCTCAAATCATTACAATTACCTAAATTGCCTCCTGAAGCTGTATGTTCCTTAGAGGCACCTATACAGTTGGAAGAACTGAGATTAGCTACTAAAGCAATGAACAGAGGCAAGTCTCCGGGCCTAGATGGAATTCCACCAGAACTGTTTGAGGCCTATTGGCCCCAGCTTGGTCCTCTACTGCTGAATATGCTAAATTTTTCTATCAATAGAGGCTCCTTCTCTGCCAGTTCAAATATTGCAATAATATTATTACTTAAGAAGGACAAGCCATCTGACGACTGTTCTTCCTATAGGCCTTTAAGTCTTCTGAATTGTGAAGTCAAGCTTTATGCTAAGGTTTTAGCTACACGTTTAGAGCGCTATATGCCCCATTTAGTACATCATGATCAAACTGGGTTCATTAAATCTAGACTATCATCGGATAATGTCCGTTGCTTGCTTCATATTATAGATTTTGCCTCTGTTAGTGATAGCCTTATCTCTATGATAAAGTTATTGTATACTAATCCCTCTGCAGTTGTTATAACGGGCAATAACTGTTCGGCTAGGTTCCCAGTAACAAGATCGTCCCGTCAGGGTTGCCCTTTAGCTCCACTTTTATTCTCTTTATCTTTGGAACCTGTGGCCCAGGCAATACGGCAGTCAGAGGCCTTAGAACCAATCATTATTCAAGATACACTGCATTGCATCTCTCTGTATGCAGATGACATTTTATTTTTTACAAAAAAATCCTTCTAAATCCCTTCCACATCTTCTTAAAATCTTTGAGAACTTTAGCAGTATTTCAGGCTACAAAATAAATTGGACAAAATCAGCTTGAATGTTGTTGGGGGCACCGGATGACCAGATACCACTTTTCAGTATTCCAGTTGTTAATAGTTTTACATATCTAGGAGTGTTCATCAGTCCCTCACTTAACTTGTTAACTGCTGACAACTATAATAAAGTTCTAAAAAATGTAGAGGGTGATTTGAATAAAAGGGGGATGCTCCCTACTTCTTTCCAGTTATCAAGATGAATATATTGCCTCGAGTTAATTTTGTGAGTAGTATGATCCCTTTAGCTCCACCAGGTGGTTACTGGAAGAAGCTACATTCAATCATTAGCTCTTACTTATGGAACAGGAAAAAACCTAGAATCAAAGCATCTACCCTACAAAGACACAGATTATCAGGTGGGGTCAATTTGCCCAATTTTGAGTGGTATTCCTGGAGCTTTGTTTTGCGCCCGCTTGCTATATGGTTGAACCCAGGGATCTTTGTGTCATGGCGTCCCATTGAAGAACGTTTAACATATCCATATTGTCTGTCTAGTCTGGTATACTCTAATATCATTAAACGACCCATCCCTTTCTTACCATATTTGCTTCTGCTCAATGACACATTTTCTCTAAAGCTAACTATTAACAATAGGCGTCTTCTTTTGGCTGGTTTGACAGCCGCCAATGATAGCTTGTCGCTGGAAACCACCACATACATTGTTAGTAAAGAAATGGCTCTCTTCTTACCGGGATATTGCTCAGCTAGAGCCCTTTACAGCACGTTTACATTATGCCACAACCTTGAATATTGATTGCTGGTCAGAGCTATTGGAGAAAATAAATGAAATAATGTAGATAAGGTCAGACTCTTTCTACTGTTTACATTCTGATTTGCTTCATATATTTGCTTTATTCATATTTTATTTTTTGGAAATGTGCATCTAATGTAAACAATGTATAATGTTTAAATGTTGTGCATATACCTCACTCAGTTTTTATTATTATCTAGAATGTTGTATGGACCTCTGTGGATTTTATAATATGAAGGAGGAAATCAGGATGTGTTGGCAATGGGAAAAAGTTGAGAGGTAGTGTGTGTGTGTTTTTTTTTGTTGTTTTTTTTAAAAAGGGGAGAGGAAAAACAAGCATCAGAATTAAGTAACACTTTATTGTGCTTTTGTTGTATTTTCAATGATGATGTAATCAGCCTAAGGTTTTTTGTTTTTTTTTTCTGTGAAGATGTTTCCTCTCCAGTGTATGAATGATTGTAAGAAAATAAATAATTGATCACAAAAAAAAAAGAATTCTCTGATTCCAGCTTGTTGAATGTGAATATTTTCTAGTTTCTTTCTTCAGTTTCCTCTGTGACAGTAAACTGAATATCTCTGAGTTGTAGACAAAACAAGACATTTGAGGATGTCATCTTGGGCATTTTTTTTAATTTCTGTAATTTTATAGACCAAACAACTAATCCATTAATCGATAAAATAATCAAGGTTAATTGACAATGAAAATAAGTTGATATTGTTAGATGCTAGATGTATACTTCTGTTCTGAGGAACCTTTTTCGTGATTTGGTTGGACCCCTTAGTTTTAATTAATTGAAATCGTAATGCTGCTCTCATTACATAATAAATAACAGGATTGTTGCTGTGAACAACAATGAAAAAAAAGATCCATGAAAGCAACAAACAGGCAGGACATAATTAAAACCCTGAAGAAGCTGCTCAACACGTCTTGCAGTGGAAAACAAAATGACGCAAGAAGGAGAGCAGACTGAAAACTATGAGTCATTTTCTGTTCCTCAAGACTAGCGGCTGATTAGTGAGATCGGCAGACAGCCTGGTCTCACCAAGCATTATTAAAGTTTAGGCCATGGATACAATCTATATCAATTCCTTGACCGAGAAGAACACAGCTCATAACAGCTGAGGGTCTGTGGCTATTTAAAATAAAAAAGGGGAAGGAAGCAGTATCAGTGTCGCTATAATTAAACATTCATGCCGAAACAGCACCGACTCTCACTCGCTGTTAACCCGTCAGATGTTGACATAATAGCAAGTGATGCTCCATTTATGCACACGACTCTATGTGCCTCCATCAGGCAGAATGAACTGTAAAGCTACACTGCCACATAAGACAAATTAAGTCCTGTCTTAACGGCTTCTTGCCGCCCAGTCATTTTTTCACTTGTTCTTTAAAAGGGATTCATGCATTTCTGTCACGTGGAGACCGTATCAGAAACAGGTGATTTGTATGGGAAGGCAGCAGTGATGGGTCTCTGGGAGAGAGGATAATCTCAGAAAAAGACAGGAAGGACATCAAATATGGATGTCTCAATTTTGCAAGCAAAGTAGAGTGAAAATGAAAATGATGCTGGCATGCTCATGGCTCTCTGATAACATCTTCCATCAGAATTGAAGGATTTCTGATAGTGAATAGTTGCCTCTAGGGGAGCTGTTGATAAAAGTATAATAGTGTTGCAGTGATGACATATTTCTGTAGGCCAACCCAGAAGTTAGCGACGTCTGGTTCCCTCGACAAAAAGCAAATGGCATTTCTCCATTGAATTTTGGAGAAAATAAGCTCTGTGGCCAACAAATTTTGATGAAACTTACACATTTCGTGAATAATAATAATAATCTTCACAAATGAACAGCACTTTAATGATTTTTGAAGCGGAGATGCAACTGTCAGAAGTAAAGAGCTAACATTATGCTATAAACAACAAACTGCACGGTAGAGTGCTTCCAACAGCTTCCAACTGATTTTGGGTGTTCGGAGTGATGACGTTTGTAGTCTTAGTTAGCCACTTGTTAGCAAAAATCTAAATAAAAAATCTAAATCAAACTTTATTCTTATTTGTCACATACACAAGTACAATGTAATGAAATTCAATTACTGCATTTTCAACCCATCTTAAGTATTAAGAGCAGCTATACATACAGCATCCGGGGAGCAACTTGGGGTTCTGTGTCTTGCTCAGGGACACTTGGACTAGCGATAGACCGATTTTTTTTGCTGATTATCTGTATTTGCGTTTTATTTGCCTGATAAAAGCTGGCTTCTCAATTTTATGTTGAAGCTAATGTTATCATGAAGCTAATGTTAGTTTAATGAGTTGGTTGATCTCTGGCTGAATATTAAACTTTTTGCAGCTGATTACTTTTAAAAAAGGACCTTGCAAAATGTACTTAAATGATGGCTTGTCTTTAATTTTGGAAATGCCCCAAAAAAGTATCTCTCTAACTAGAGCTCCATGCACACCACTTCTACATTTGGAGAAATTCAAAGGTCGACAGGCCTGCCTGTGCCTGGTTACAGTTTCCAAGCTATGATTACTGTTTAAGAGAGAGGTTTAGCGAATGGCCAACTGTATACTATTCTATGTTGTAAGATCACAATTCAGAATTTCCACAATTAATGGGGAAATCCTGGGTGTTTCTTTGTTTACAGATTTTCCAAAGTAGTAGTGCTAATTTACTGAAAGGTGAGCAAGCAGCTGCTTCTGACTCTGTGGCACATCTCTGTGTGTGAAGTGCTTATGCTGGTGATGACAGGCTCTATCTCACCTCCCCATTTTAATTTAGCTGTGGCTGGTGGAGAACAGCCTTCCCAACACTTAATCAGCACTGTTAGACTGTAAACACATCACAAGCTGCAATCAGACTGCAGAGAGCTCATAGCTCAAAGGCCAGGAGAGTGAATTACGTTTGATTAGAATTAGATTTATGAGTTAGCACTTGCTGGGATGTGGATCAGACACATATACCACCATACAATACACATGACTGTAATATTCAGATATACACAGAGCAGCAGTATGAGGTTAAATAATGGTGCCATTACAATGCCAGAGTTTGTGAAATTGGAAAGAAAAGCCTCATTGGAGCAGTCTTGAGAAGAATGCACAGGAGAACCATGTGTATTTCAGAAAGCACACTTACATTAGAGCCGAGAATTAGTTGATAACCAGCTCATGTTTGATAAAAGTCAAATGATCCTCACTCCAATACTGCTCTGACACATATAGAGTTTGCAAATAGCTTCTATTTTACAGCAATACAGCTTGCTGATTTGAAGATTTGCCTTGACAACTGGGAAATGCAGGGGCATGATTTATTAAAAGGTATTTCATGCTTATTTACAGTGCACCGTATAACATCAAAACCTAATGTAGAGCATATCTTGATTACCCATATTAAGTCAATCAAACCAATGATGCAGAGGGGATGCAAGTGAGACGGTTTAGCATTACTGATGTTAAAGGAAACAAAAATTAATTCATCTTTTAATTAATTAACTTTCCACATATCAATACATCATGGCAGAACGTATTGTTTTATACATATCCTTTCAAAAATGGATGGATTCAGCCATATGGGAGGTTTTCTATTCTATTATCTTTGCAAGTAGTTTATTTAGATTTATTTTATACTTGATTATATTTGACTTTAATTTGTTGAACACTGACAATTTATTACATTATTAATGAATTAGTTATTAACGTCATACATGGGTCATTAACCTTTAAATTATACTAAGAGGAAATTGTGATCTAAAATGTAATAAATAATTCACAGTTATTTCCTAACTTCATCTGAATGCTTTTAGTGTCCTTCAGTATATAAGCTATGGGAAACGATAATAATCCTGCCCTCATTAGTATGGTTCTGCTGTGCAACAGGCTCACCGCTGAGCATTCACATAATGTCCACAGAGTACTCAGTTACTGAACTTTGCTCTTTGCTCTAATATAGTATTTATTTCTATGTATGCAATGTGCGTATTCGTACTAGGCAGAACCGAGCCTACGGTCCCTCTGCTTCACTCCCCGCCGGGAAGACAGCGGGATACAGCCCGGGAGCACTGTCCCTCTCCCGGGCTGTCATCCATTCTCTTGGCAAAGAAGTCTCCCTACAGTGGGAGCAGAGTGACCAAACGGCCCACTGCTGGCTCGTTAGCTTGCTAATTTCACCCACCCAACATGCCTTTATCATACATTATCTAGAGGTGGGCGATATATCGTTCAGACGATAATATCCAAATTGTTGTCTGGACGATATGCAAAATTGGGATATCGAATATTTTATAATTTGTACAATCCGACCCCCCAAACATGAAAAGAGCTGAAGGAAGTTAAAGAGAAAACAAATAGCGCACACTATAACCTTCTAAACAATTATATGTAGCGATTTTAATACTGTAGGGGTTTGTTTGACTGTATTTTTTTGTACAAAATTACGATCGTCCCGCACAAGAGTAAGCTGCTACTAGTTCTTACCTGTGCGTTATGACGTTCACTCATGTCAACAAAGATGGCGGTGCGCGATTGTGCAGCGGCTCTCCTGTCGGTGTATATTTATACAAGTACGTACAGCCACACTGAACTAATCAATACAGGACCACGATACAACACACTGAACTAATCAATACAGGACCACGATACGACAACACACTGAACTAATCAATACAGGACCACGATACAACACACTGAACTAATCAATACAGGACCAACACAACACACTGAACTAATCAATACAGGACCACGATACAACACACTGAACTAATCAATACAGGACCACGATACGACAACACACTGAACTAATCAATACAGGACCACGATACAACACACTGAACTAATCAATACAGGACCACGATACGACAACACACTGAACTAATCAATACAGGACCACGATAGAACACACTGAACTAATCAATACAGGACCACGATACGACAACACACTGAACTAATCAATACAGGACCACGATAGAACACACTGAACTAATCAATACAGGACCACGATACAACACAGCCGTTACGCTGTGATGCTCATAACATCCCGGAGGAAATAGCCTGACCGAGCCCTCCAGGTTGTTGTCGGCGCTAGCACGCCGAGCTAGCGGTCTACCGGCAGAATGAGAAAATAACTCCGGCCCGACCAGAGGCGGAGGACTGCATTTTTGTGAGGGAGTACCAACTGCAGGATCGTTGCCCAGTACGGCTCACCTGACCTGGAGCCCTGTCGGTAATATACTGACCATTTTATTTACTACGAAAACAGCACACTGCCGTCTACATAGCCCCCGATGCTAACGTTAGCAAAAGTTTGGTTCACTGCTAACCATAGTGAACAAACTGCAGCGCGATCACCTGGATACGGGATACAGGGGACTTTATCAAGGCGTCCTTAAAATCTGTTCCCCTCCAGCTTTCTCCCAGCATGTAAATTGTGTTACTAGAGGGAAGAACACACTAGACCATGTTACTCTAACATCAAGAAAGATACAGAACTGCACCTCTCGCTCACCTGAGCCAGTCAGATCACATCCAACTCCTGATCCCAGCATAAGTCCCGGTCAGAAGGACTATACAGCCAAGTAGGACTATCAGAACCTAGTCTGACCCGGCCCTGTCCCAGCTCCAGGACTGCTTCCAATAAGGACATGGTTGTGTACAATATGTTACAGAACAGAGCCCTGTTATGATTTCATCTTGCTTGTACATTTTCCCAAGAGAACCACTGAAATAGCCTCCAAACAGGGCTTCTTTTAACTTCTAGAAGGATTTCAAAAATATCGTCTGAATATCGATATCGAAAAAAAATATTGATATTCATTTTTGTCAATATCTCCCACCCCTAGCAATATCATTACAAAACATTTGCCAAACTAAATTGTCACTCATCTGGCAATAGCAATGTGCTTTCCTACGATGTGACAAGAGCGTGTGAATCAAACATTAAGTTGTTACATTTCACTAATTTATAGGTTGGCCAGCTGGCTGGTAAACTAGCTTGCTAGCTTGGTAGGGGGCTAATTGTTTAGCGGTGCAGAGAGAGAGGGGTCTATTACGGTGTTTATATTAAATATCACAGTAAAGGATATTAGTTTATTAAAGTTAGTTTATTTTGTATAGTGTAGGTATGTAGAGATCTTTTAAAAGGCATGTTATTGTTGGAATAAATATACCTACACAAGTAGAATGTATATCTTGTTGTACGTTGGCCATCATGGGCAAAAATAGATATTCCAATCTGTGTGTTTTTAGAAGGAACATTCAAACGTAATTTTTGACCAGTTTTGACAGCTCTTATGTGTATTAGATTGATCAGATGAGATGAAAAATGAAAAGAGCCTTGTGTGTGCCTGTCACAGTCTCTTGTTTGTTTTCTTCATTCTCGTTTTCAAGGCCAAGCCGAAAAAAGGCGACGAAGGCCGACTCATGGCGACGGTCGGGACACACGGCACAAACTAGGGCGACGGTCGCTCACCAACGGCTGCCTTGGTGCGTTAGGGCCTTTAGGCAACAGAGCTCAGGAAAGGGGGAGAGATGGGATTTGAATTCAGCAACAGTCAGGAGGAGACTGAGGGAAAAGGGCAGTTTATTTTAAGATGTCTCTGTACCACTGGGTACATGTGTCAGAAATTATATAGAGACTAGAGGTCGACCGATTCATCGATTTTGCCGATTAATCGGCACCGATAGTTGATTGGTGGAACTATTGTTATCGGCATAGTTTTTCCTGGTTGCGTCCGTTGCTGGAACGGCTCTCATTCATTACACAGTACACGAGAGCTGAGAAGGGTCTGCTGGCATCATGCATTACAATAGCGGCCTCTAGAGGCAAAATAAAACCTATCACTGATGCCTCATGTTTATTTTTGACACGCGTTACTGCGCGCTGCACGGAGAGCACATGCTGCGCGAGAAGGCTGACATCAGATGCGCGTTTAAAGCATCGACAGCAAAAAGGTATGTATACAGTACATTTTGTCATATCATTATAAAGTTATTAATTTGTTGAATAGATGCTGCATTAGTAGAGAAAGAACAGCACAACAGTATTTTTGTTTGCTTTTGAGGCTGAGATGACGCTAAACATTAGTAGTTGACGCTGCTACCTTAGCCTTCCTGTGAACCCTGTGTAAAATAAGTACAACTGTCACCTTCTTCTGTCGCAACACCCACGCTCACTATGAAAATGTCTCAATGCTCTGATTTCTCTACAACTCTTCTGCTGCATGTCAAACCCTACTTTTATACTTCCAATTGGGTAAGAGGGTGTTAATGGTAGGTGGCTGAAGGGCTTTTTAAGTCAAGAGGATTTCATCTGTACAGATCTTTTGGATTTTCATAACAGCCTTGTATTTGCTATTGCATTCCCTGACAGGTGCAATCAGCTAAAGAGCAATGCGTAGGGTCTGTCATGACCGCAGTGTGTCACCTTCATGATGATGCTTCATTTCATCAAATTTTCAGCCTATCTAGGTTTGGTTTGTACATGTGTGGGATCAAGTGTCATGCTCCCAACAACGGCTCTTCCATAAGAAGAAAGCATTGTAGTGGTTTAAGGGTTTTAAAATATGAGCTTGAGTAACAACACTAAAAATTTACTATTCCAGAGGTTGTAGAGTCATAAATCAGAGTCAATGTCACATTGGGTTACCTCTCAATGAAGAAAAGCTTATGGCTTTTAGTTTTGAATAGCACATTAGACCACTTCATCGCCTCCTCTTACATTACAGAGACCTGGAAAGTCAAGCCCATAAGAAGGTCTGCTAGAAACCATTACAGGCTTTACATCCAATCAGAACAAAGTGCTGGATCATGTGACCAACTCAATTGTTATTACGGGCCTATGCAACCTATCTGCCAGACACCATACAGCGTCAATGTACTTGAGTACCAAATAACCTTGTAAAGCACCATTGTTGATAGGCTGTCTTCAACTCTTTCACAGAATAGATCTGGCAAGCAAGTCTTTCAACTATTTTCAAATAAACCTTATGGTTAAATGTTGGAAATTAAGTTTGATCATACAGTAGCTACAGATTCACACATCAAAACAGTTTGAGTGAAGCTCAGAATTCATCTTGAAATCGTTAGCTTTATAAGACCTTTAGGGAGATGTTGTATAAGTGGCGTGACAAAATTCATACTGTAAATATAAACAAATTACGCTGAAAATGAAGCTAACTATCCGTGATTTGTAGCTAGCTACACATAGCTAGGATTGAGGGGACAGTTATAGCTAACGAAACCCCCACTGTTCACAAAAAGTCATTAACTTGAAATCGGACACCGTTGTTAGCTTTATAAGACATTTAGGGAGATGTTGTATAAGTGGCGTGACAAAATTCATACTGTAAATATAAACAAATTACGCTGAAAATGAAGCTAACTATCCGTGATTTGTAGCTAGCTACACATAGCTAGGATTGAGGGGACAGTTATAGCTAACGAAACCCCCACTGTTCACAAAAAGTCATTAACTTGAAATCGGACACCGTTGTTAGCTTTATAAGACATTTAGGGAGATGTTGTATAAGTGGCGTGACGAAATTTAAACTGTAAATATACTTTATTTATGCCGAAAATGAAGCTAACTATCCGTGATTTGTAGCTACACATAGCTAGCATGAAGGGACAGTCATAGATAACGAAACCCCTAATCTTCACAAAAATTCATTAACTTGAAATCGGACACCGTTGTTAGCTTTAAGACCTTTAGAGATATGTTGTATAAGTGGCGTGACAAAATTCAAAACTGTAAGTATAGCTACTCTAGTTATGCCGGCAGCTGACAGCCAGCCTAGAGTAACTGGAACTGTGGTAAGAGATTGCTGGTGTAACAAGCTCGCTGACCGCTCTATCACTCTCACACACGGGCCATTTAGCTAGCAGGAAGAGGGGAGCTGCAGGCCGGGGTCTGTGGAGGAAGGCAGGCCGGGCAGCGAGGCAGCAACACAGGCAGCACCGGCCGCTGAACTCCGACACAGTCTTACCAAATTTGCAATAAGCCATACATTTTTGTAAAACGTCCCATATTTGAGCTTTATATAGTTGATTTCTCGCTTAAAAAAAGTCTCAGAAGTGAATTTTAATAACGTAACAGCCCGACAAACAATGTATAACTTTGCAGTGAGACCTGCTGTCGAGTCTCCCATGTGTTTCTATGTAGTTTGCTCAAACCAATCAGCACGTAGCTCATTCTGAATATTCATGAGCATACCATATTTGGAAGAAAAGCTCTTGTTCCAAATAGAGCCATATTCACAGGGTAGTTAAGGGCCTAATAAAATAGCATTCGGGCAATTTTCAGCCCAACCAATGTTTCATACCCCATTAGGAGACCTTAAGGAACAGTGTAAAATAATCATTCTATCACCCCTTTAAACGGTTGTCTTTCAAATTCCCTCTGCACGTAATAGGATAGCGCTACAACCAGGCAGAGCAACGAAGAAGGTAGCGGAGCTAGTTGATAGATTCAACTTTTGCCGTATCCGGTCGGCAAAACTCCGAACACATCTTCCTTTTTTAAGAATGATTTCAGTTCCGTTCTTTGATGTTTTCTCAAAGAAAAGCTCAACTCCAAGTCTTCCAGAAGACCGCTGTTCCCATCAGCAGCAGCCATAAGCCCGCCCACCAACTCTATAGACGATGTGATTGGCCTGACCCGATTTAGTTTTTTCCAGCTCGCAAGCCAACCAAGGGGGTAAGCTTCGCTTCAGAACTCGAGCCATCATGGCGCCATTTTGTTGCTAACTGGCCATCACCTCCTGTTAGCATTCCGCTGACCGCCATTTTTTTTTTACGTCACTTGACTGCAAATAACTTTACATCTGAAGCGTTTAAAGACTTTATTTGTCCGTTGTTTAGTTCCAAAGAAACACGACAATGTATAAAAGGCTTCATTACCTTGTACCTCACGTTATGGCTCCGTAGCAGACGATTTTGTAAAAATAAGCTAACGATTGTGTCATAACCAAGTGACTTACTGTCGCATAGTAGAGGAATTACCGTATAGTACAGGAGAAGCTCGCAGGCAGTTTCGACTTACATGAGATGTTTAGGTTTAATTACTAATGTTAACTAGCATGTTAGTGATCAATAATTAACCTGTGCCCATGTTATCTCCTTACATACACCTACAGTCTCCGTATCTGTAAGATTGGGAATGATTGAGATTTCTCTCGGCACAGCTACCAGAAGACTTACAACTTTCAGACCTGTTGCTCACGTCACATTCTCTCAGTTGGAGGCTGCGCAGTAAAGCTGGCCATCACCGGAAAAGTGCTTCTAATAGCCTTCACTGGTCTCCGTCCAGAGCAACGGGGTCTATTGGTCCATTATATACTGTCTATGAAGCCGACAGAGAGTGCCTAGACCCCCCTGGCTGCAAATTAAATTTGCTGCCGCTAGGGTGCGCCTAGATTTCTAGGCTACAGTTGAACAGGTGTATCTACTAAAGTGGCCAGTTCACATACCGTACATTTATTTGCGGCAAATTAATAATACATAAAAAATGGGCGTACATGAGATGTGCATAATATATACATTTTAATATGTATGTTATTAAGTATGTACATGTTGTCATCGTCTAGTGAAAACCATGCATCTCCAAACTTTTTTTGGCATACTCAAGGATTGCGTGTTACAAAGGTTGCCAAAATACTTCTGATTTTATGGTATTAGGTTACGTCTATATATTAAAATGTTCTCATTATGAACAGTGACATGAGTCATTCTTATATGCGATTAATGGAATCACACACACACACACACACACACAATGTACGTTTGTTTTACATCTTGATCTGTCCTTCCATCAGCCGGGTCTCTTTCGGAAAAAGGCAGAAAAACTAATGGTACGCTTCATGTTTTAATGCGTCCAGCCAGATAAGGATGAGCTCAGAGTGCATTCATCAACAAAGCAGAGGGCCTGCAACAATCAATTCAGCCACTGCACTTTTTCATGATAACAAAAATGTCACAGCAGTCAGCAAATTGAGTTAGATGCAATGGCAGTGGGAGACAAGCTACATATATGCCCACTAACTGCTGGCTGTGTGAAGCCACTTTTTCTAAACTCACTATTTTTTGTATATAGTACAGTGTGTGTATATCTATCTATCTATCTATCTATCTATCTATCTATCTATCTATCTATCTATCTATCTATCTTATCTATCTATCTATCTATCTATCTATCTATCTATCTATCTTCTTAATCTGTCCTTGTATAGGATATGAAATACTTTGAGCCATGAGGATTAATGCCCAGGAGAGAAAGTCTGCACAGTTACAGAGGCAGACCATCTTTGAAATGGCGGCAGTTGTTTTTCCTTAGGCATTCTCCCCACAGTGAATTACCATGCTTAACAAACAAATGCACCCACCCCGAGGTGCTCTCTCTGCGGCTCTCTGGCTACCGCTGGCCCTATCGGTTTGCATGGCATTATACCGTACTGCAGAGATGAAGAGAGGAACAGATAGTCACTGTTGGCTTTACAAATAACTTAGGCTCTAAAATACATAGGGATATTAAAAATAAACAGCAGCTTTGTGGTATATATGTAAATGTGTGTCGCCTTCCCTGTGTTGTCATGGTGCCGTTGATGTCTTTGCTATTTCCTCCTGGTTAAACAGCATTTACCCTGTGGATGACATTTAGAACTACTACTACTACTGCTGCTGCTGGTGGTGGTGGTGGTGTTTAAATGTCAGTAATGAAATAAAACGTTAATTTGACTCTTCTTCGGCGTTCACCCCGGGTCAGCGATCTCCTGGGGCACCAGCTGCTGCACCTAGCGGAGCTGCAAAACCATCCATCCAGCAGGGGCACGTGGAGAAAGAGGGAAGGAAAGAGAGGAGCCCAGGGAGGGAAAGAGACATACAAAGAGATAGAACCAGAGGGAGAGCGAGAGAGAGAGAGGTGGTAATGAGGAGGTAGACGGCCAAAGGGGAAGGTTGAGTGTTTTAGATGAATGAAACATGGATATTTATCATATGCCAGATGTATGAGTGTGTATGAGGGAATATGGTTTATTCAGTTGTGGAAGAGGTATTCAGATCCTTTACTAAAAGTACAAATACCACACTGTAAAACACTCAAGGCACAAGTAAAAGTCTTGCATTGAAAATGTGACTTAAGTATGTAAGTATCATCAGGAGATTGTACTTAAAGTATTAAAAGTACTCAATGCAGAAAAATCCTCACATTTTAGAAACCGGAAACGATCCAAACTGTTCAGTCAATCAACTAATCAGCTGATCATTTCAGCTGGGCTTGTATATTGTGGTGTATTTTAATTTATAATGATTTGAATTATAATGATAATTTAAAACTATTATATTTCATAAACTGTGTTTTGTGTGCAAAAACCTTAATTTGTAAAGTATCTAGTAACTAAAGCTGTAACAGATCAATGTAATGGAGTAAAAAGTACAATATTTCTCTCTGAAATGTAGCGGAGTAGAAGTAGAAAGTGGCATTCAAAGAAAATACTCAAGTAAAATACCTCAAATTTGTACTCAAAGTACAGTACTTGAGTAAATGTACTTCCACCACATACACCTCTACATTCCACCACTATATGCCAGGGCTGCACCATTCTGGTTAAAAATGAGAATAACAAAAAAGTCATTTTTTCAAGAATAACCAAGTCTCTTATCTGCTCTTTAGAACACCTTTGAATAAATGTTGTGTATGCATGTAATTCTAAAAAGTTGAAGTTCAAAAATGTAACTAATACACAGCCCACTTGTAGCCAAATGTCACCTGTGCCCCAAACCACTCTCCAGAGATCTGTTGTTATGCAAACCATTTTTTCCAGTAGGTAGAAGCGTGCTTTAGTACCAAGCGATCCTCCAGGAAAACTCAGTATGAAGGCGGCATTTTACTCCTGTGTCTCTCACACACCGTGAGATTTATTCTATGCCCTGCCCCCCTGTCATTTGTTGATGCAGCTTAGGGAGAAATTGGGAGTGCTTGGTCTGATACAATGTATGTCCCCGCTAATGGAAACAGCAGAAATGCAACAAAAATGTTATCACACACGATTGTGGGTAACTACCGTTTTTTTCAACCTGGACCTTATTTTCCTATGTTTTTGTGTGTAAGTGATTGATGGGAACCATACTCTTTGAAATTGGACATTGGTATTAAGTGTGGACGCTGTAACCGGTAGCCACAGACAATGCAATGTAACCCTATGGGGCAAATGTTCATCGTCAATTCAGTCCACTAAAAGGGTTTTATTTTTCCGCTGACAGACTCAGATTATTATTCTAAGTGTCTGACAACATTATGGAAAAGTTCCCTACAGAGATAGGCCTTTTAACCTCTTTAAGACCTTTCTGTATAACCAGAAACAGCTTTGAGGTCAGAAGCGCTAAACCCA
The DNA here is from genome assembly GCF_004354835.1 of Perca flavescens. Taxonomy (NCBI): domain Eukaryota; kingdom Metazoa; phylum Chordata; class Actinopteri; order Perciformes; family Percidae; genus Perca; species Perca flavescens. Next base: position 37,664,384 of record NC_041336.1, read on the forward strand.
CCCGACTCCTTTTAGCGTGTATAGGGCCAACATATTGTCACATGTAAATAGGTAATCTATGTGATTTATTTCAACCAAAACTCGAGTTGTGATGTTTGGAAAAGTGAAAAGAAGACCCAAAAACGGCTTTTCATAATTTTATTTTGTTTCTGTCGACTTTAGTTTATTTACATGAAGTCTGGTGGAGCTTACTCTTTAATAGAAAGGTCGACTTCCTTAGAAATCCTTTCCATAATGTCTGAAACTCTGAGCCTTTCAGTGGTAAAACAAGCACTTTAGTGAAGGTAAATACAACCTGCACAATTGTCCTACTAACTTACATTGTAGCTTGTTTCATCGCTGCAGATACGCTAAATACTGGACCAATGTCAAAGATTGTTGTTCCCATCAGTCACTCAGACACAAAAACATAGGGTAAATAGGGAAAATAGGGTCCAGGTTGAAAAAAACAGTAGTAACCCTTAAACACTATTAATTGTGCATCCCTACTATATGCACTCAACACATCCAACATTATGCAACCAATGAAATGCATTCACATCAGCTCTAGGATATAAGCATGCATATGAGCAGCAGAAATATAAACATTATCAAACATACAAAGCCCGTCAAGTGTTTATTCTGGGGTGAAACTGTCATCAGTTCAAAACCATTAAAACCGAGAGAGAGCTGGCAGTTCTATAACCCCACACAGTCCCTTTCTCTCTCATCTGGCCACAAGTGATGAAAGCACTAATCTAATCTAATCGAGAGAGCCACACATAAAACCCGCCGCATATCTCACTTCATGGATTAACAGAGCCAAGTGGGAAAGGATAAAAACAAATAAAGTTATTCAGATTAGTTGTGCAGCTAGGCTTATTACCCCCCCAGCAGTGGTGAAAGCTCGCCTTTGAAATTGGAAACGGAGCCAGGAACGTAATCCTGTAAAAATATAGTTCCAAATGAAGCTGCATAAAAATTTCATTAGCTGGTGCCCACGGCCTGCGGGCTCACTTTCACCAATTTCACTTGGTGACATTCAACCTCTGTACATTGATCTGATATGCGAGGCAATACATTTCAACTGATCAAGGCTCCTTTAGAAAACGTATTGCTGTTCATTTGTTCTGCACCCCCAACGTACTCTTATTGAGGTGCTTCGGCTGAGCTGCAACAGTAAAATAAAAATAAAAAATACCCCATTCTCTTAAAAACTACAACATGCACCAATTCCACACCATAAATAATTCGCCCTTTTATATTAGAAGTCTTGTGTATGAGTACATAAACCCTGCTCTGGGGGGTGTACAGTGTTTGCTGTTGTCCTTCAGCTGTCATGCACAGAAAGGTCACCGCAACAACAACAGGAGGAAGCAGTATGGAACATATGACCAGTTGACAAGACAAAAAGCTGAACATTTCTGTTGTTTGCTTTTTGTGCTAGGTGTAATGGGAGCAGCCCCTGATAATACAGATGCTGTAAATAGTAACTGGATTCATCTTTTTAAAGCATCAATACAAGCCCTGCACTACAGACATGACATCCTGATGTTTCAAAGTTGATAGCAATCAACAACAAGAAATAGCTGCTAAAACAGAGAAGTGACTCAATCTCAGGGGTCTTTACTCGGCATTTCCAGGCTAAATGGAAGGCACAAATACGGGTTCACAAACATGGAAAACCAGAGGCTTGTACTACAAAGCAAGATTTGGGGTTACTGAGGTAACTTCAGGTTCAACCCAGGGTTATGTGTATCACGACGGTGGATCACTTGTTACCGGGTTACATCGCCATGGTAATTTATGCAGAACACCTAACCTGCTCGGGAGCAGGTTATGTTTGAGAGTAGAGATCACCCGGTGTAAAAGCACCACCTACTGACCAATCAATACTCGATTGATAATGGCGTAACCATTCTTAGATACGATGGAATAGTGAGAGGTGCGCTCAGAAAAGTTAGAACATTTAGAGACCGACAAAACCCGTTGACATTCCCTGATGGGTATCTTTATGAAAGATACCCATAGATTTTATTTGCTCCCACGATCGCTTACCCCTGCCAGGGTCGCAACTGAAAGAATAGGCTACAGCAATGAAAGTTTATGGAATGCACAAGTATAATTATGGTCAGATCTTGTTGTGCCTGACTGACGAGGCAGTGATATTGATAAGCCTTGTAACTTACGCATTTACAGCATCGGCATTTTTTTGGCCAGTTTTCCTTATTGGGTTTAGCAGCAGTGACTGTAGCTTTTTGCCTGTATTATGGGTCTGTGTTCGTTTGCTCTTCTTGTGTAAATGATGCAGCTCTGGTAGACTTGTCCACCATGTGGACGATTGGTCATATGGTGCAAACACTGCCCCGTTTATGGGAACATGTCCGTTGCTAGATTGGAAAAAAATGGGTTGATTGAACAAGTTGAAAACCACTTACTGTAAAGCATATGTTACATAAAAAAATTGTCAATTTTAAGGAATTTGAAAAGAAAAATGTTGGTAAAGTTATGCATGTTATGTATGTATATGTAGGAGTGGAGTGCACGTAAGTAACCTTTCCTGCATTTCCTGCATACCCTCATGTATTTAGATTAATGGCTTTCCAAGTTTTTAATCATACAAACATGTTCTGGGACCGATTGGTGGGGAATGTTATGGACAAAAAACACAGCGATACACTGGTAAGAGCAAATTACATTTAACCATGTATCCAGCTAATTTAAATAGCTCTCATTACTGTATTGTGTGAACAGTTAACTTCATTTAATGTATATATATGTATGTGGCGTATTCTTTTGCGGGGTGCAAATGTTCCACCAAAACAAGTTGCCTCCCGAGAATATTTTGCAGAGCCAGCGTCGCTGCGTCCGGGAGCTTAGTGCCAGCCAAGACGATTGTGATCATTTAAAAAAAAATGCAAAATAACCCAGAGTTTTTTTTTCCTATCCTAGAATGTATGTGTGGTGTGTAGCCAGACACTGTGGAGATAGGTCTGGCAATGCGATAATAGTGTCCATAAATACAGAACAATTAGCATGCTAAATGCTTTCCCCCAGGTTTGGAAGGTTTTATCATTTTATATTTTCCATGCAATAGTACCACAACCACTTTCACATCAGATGAAAACACAAAACATATTGTTGGAGTATACTTGATTGAGCTCACCATTTCCCAAAATTACAGACTCAAAAAGGCCAGGGCTGCTTTTTTGCAGCCATTTTTAAATCAGAATAGAAAGAGCCCTCAGGACAAAATCTGTTGCCAGAGTGCACTCGAAACAGACCGAGGCCATGTGTTTTAGACCGCCACAACATACATCTGCTGTTGTCATGCGGTTTATTCTACTGATGATTAAAGGAGAGAATGTAACACACAAGGCTAGGGTTTTAATACTACCACCAACAAACCGCAGTAAGCTGTAAACTTGCCTCATCCCAGAAAACAATGATGTCATCTTGTCAACAAAACTGATGCGGTTCAGTCCAGAGAATGCAGGCCTAATGTTCAGCTGGTGATCTGCATGTCAGAGCACAGCAGGAACTAGGATTCCATCTCTGACCAATGGTTATCGACAAACGCTCCATTCAGCTCCACAACAAAATCTCTTTAAATAGCATGCAAAAATCAGTAGTGGTTGAGTCAGTCGAATCAACTGCCTTCAATCAATAAGAGAAGTTAGAAAGAACAATGCCTTCATTATACAAAGACTTGTGCAGTGAGAGCGGACAAGGCGATGTGGAAGATAAATCAGGTAACACATCCAATATCAACATTCAATGAAAAAAGGAAAAATTCTGATGGAATTTCCATCAGAATTTCCATAAAATGGAAATTCTATGACATTTGTACATGTTTATATTGTGGTGCACAAACACTGACGCATACAAAACCTTTTCCTGCATACTTATCCAGTCTTACTCTGCTCAGGACCGTGAAGAAACATTGAAATGAATGTGTCCCTTGACATTTGATACCTCCCCATTTCCACTGTCAGCAGAAAGCCCTCTCCTCATCATATCCCTGCAGAGGTTAGCAGTCCTCCAGCTCTATTATTGATGATCTCACTTTGACACACTGACTTGTACATCTCTGGCCGTGAGACTGATTAGATCCACATTGTTCTTGCTGGCTTGCATCGTCGCCTCTCGTCCAATCTGGGTGTGTTCTCAGCAGTACTGTACTGTACCGCACACTTTTTCTCGCTAATAAGGCTCCAGCAGCGCACATAGCTCATCCAAGGCCTGCATTGCCATTATGATGTCATTTGTGATTGTCTTTTTAGTGTGAACAAAGTCCACCCCATTGACTTGTTGCTGCATGATTTCCTACATCTCTCATAATGTCTTTGTCCCACAGATTGGGTCTCATCTTCATGAAGATGGTATTATTCAGAAAGAGTTCTTACTAAGTTCTTCCACATAAGAAAGATTCACTGTGACTTACACAAAAGACTAGGGCTGTCAATTGATTAAAAAAAACTAATTAATTGCACAATTTGCTGTGATTAATCGCGATTAATCGCTTTTGTAAATTAAGACCGAAGCTTGTAATAATGGATATTTAAATGCTAAAATCACTTAACTTTGCAAATATGAATAAGAAAAAAAAAACAAGGAAAGATTCTGCTAAGTTCAGAATGTTTAATATCTTTCAGAACAGCAGCAGCAACAATTTTGCTTAGTCCTGCTTAGTACAGACTAATCTGGCAGAACATGCAACCATCTTCCAGGAACCCCAACCAGCAATTTCAAACACAGAATATACTTCACTCCCCACACATTGCATGAAAGAAAAAATTTTACCATCACGCCTTATGCACTCAAAATGTGTTGGGCACATTTTTTACTATGGTGGAAGTGCTTGAGGGTTACAGAGAGTTTCAGAAATCCTATCAAACCTACTGTCCAACACAATTCCTTACTTGCCAGAAGTCCGGTCTCATTCGGTCTCTCTATTTTCTAAATGAAAGACTCAATAACATTATCAGCTAAACACAACAACTACAATGTTTACATATGTAGTAAAAACTGCAACTCAATGGCATTTTTTTTACAAAAAGGACAGTATGAGTAAGATTTGCCACACATTTTCTGACTGTAAGACTGCAGACTTGAAGTATAAATGGTTAATGAAAGCTTCAAAATAGTAATATGTAGCCTTATGAAGTGCTTGAACCCCAAATTTGAATGTTGAAAAAAAGAAATTCTTGCTTTTCTAAAACTACTAAGAGGACATTGTGAGTAAGATATTCCATAACAGTGCCAAATGTAAAATGTTACAAACAACGGCAACAACTGGCTTAGTCCTGCTTCACTTCAGCCAGTTACTGAGACAGACCAGTCGGTTTACATCTCGGTTGTCTCTGAATGTGGTTGTTGTGTAGGCCTCTCTCCCACCACCAGGTTGCTTATTGAAGCCCACACCTCACTCCTTTCAGCTTTGGGAAGACACTTAAGGTCCTTGAACCTGGGGTCAAGTGCAGTAGCACTGAGTTTAGCTAGGTCTGTGGTAAAGAATGTCTTAAACCTCACTACATAGACTGGATCATTGTCTGAGGGCTCCATAACTCTGAATAAGTGGCACAGGGCTGGCAACACCACAGAACAGGAGATATACTGCTCTCCCCCCAACAGTTCAGTCACATATCTGCAATGGAAAGCACAAGATGTTTTAAATTGTTATTGCAGTAAATTGTTATTTATTACACAGAGAAAGACACTCACTACCTTCCTGTCAATATGCTACACATGCAGGCACACACAGGGGAGAGAGAGAGAGAGAGAGAGAGAGAGAGAGAGAGAGAGAGAGAGAGAGAGAGAGAGAGAGAGAATGCACAGAGACACAGAAAGATAAGATAAACGTACCTGCAAGGTTCCAGTAGTTCCTCCAGCATTTGCAGTTTGGCAAGCTCCTGTGAGCCAGCGTAGTGGTCAGTGGAGATTTGTTTCGCTGGATTCGCTTGACCATCTCTATGGTAGAATTCCATCTTGTTGGAACATCCTGAACGAGTGATTTTTCCATCTGTCCAAGTGCAACTTGCTGTTCTCTTAATTCCTGAGCGTTTGATGGACTATGCTTAAAGTGCCCGACAATCTTGCGACATTTGGCCAGAACACTTTGGAATCCACTGTCGTTAAGGGAAACCGTGCCCGTTCTTTGCAGACTGTGAGCCGGGCAGGGCAGGTGTTCAAATGGAAGTTGTCTCGCGGCTGCAACCATGTTACGAGCACTGTCAGTGCCAAGTGTGGTTAACTCTTCCTTGATTTTCCATTCTTTTACGACATCCAGAAAATGATCAGCACATGCATCAGCATAGTGTCGTTCTTCTGTTTTACTTACAGTTAGTGCGAACGATTGCAGATTCCATTCATTATCAATGAAGTGCGCTGTGACGCCTAAGTAGTTGTCATTGTTTACAGAGGTCCAATGGTCACCTGTAAGAGCGACATTTTTTGCTTGCTCAAGCATGTTCATCTTCCGTGCCCTCTCGCTTTCATACAAAGTGTGTATTCTTGACACGATGGTTCCTCTCGAGGGGAGATTATAAGAGGTGTCTCCCGATGCAATTTGAATGACTTCTCTCAGTCCATCGTCTTCTACTATGCTAATTGGCAGTTTTTAGCTATCCAGTTAGCCAAAACATTAGTTAGCTTCTCACTTACAGGCTTCGTTATTCGGCCGCGAGTACCACACTCCTGTAATGTAGATTGCCGAAACCCTGTAGATTTAGTCAGGGTAGGGGGTTTTGCTTTCAGGTGATATTTCAAAGACGAATTACTTCTGTGGTAATTAAATTTGGCCTTGCAAACTGCGCAGATTACTTTTGTTCTCTCCAAAGATCCGTCGGGTAACTTTTTAAAGTGAAATTGTCCATCCAAAACTCCCTCCCTATCCATCTTGATCCAGGATGGCTAGCTAACGTTTTAGCGCCACACGTCGTCTACGGTTTGGTGGGTGGCACCGTGTCATACGTCAGGTCATAGGTCAACCGTCACATGAAGTAAACAAACACAGCTTCGTTAATTCCGTTAATTTTTTTTAACGAGTTAAATATTTAAAAGTTAACGCAAAAATTAACGCGTTAATTTTGACAGCCCTACAAAAGACATGTCTTGTAGATGTGTTGCATTCTGATCTAGGTCTGTCTTCTCCTTGTTTGATTGTTGTCGTTGTGCTAAATGGGGAGTCTAGAGAATAGCACTTGCTCTTTAATCAATTTGCATCATCACTTTCAGGCGTACGATTGCACAACTTTCACAAATTTTCACATCTAACATATTTCATTGTGAGATTAATAGCAGAAAGTCCATGCAAAGGGCACTACTTTTTTCCACTGTCCAAATCTTTGAAGGCACTATGTAGTGTATACATTTCACACTAATATTTCTGACATTCATTAAAAAGGGCGGACAATAAATATAGGTCAATATATAGTTAACAGATGGTGATTACAAAGCATTGGATAATGATCGTAAAACATTGTGTGCCAAGTTACAGCAGGAATGGATGTTTTTAATGGAGAGTTTTGTTTAGTCTTTAAAAAGGTTTGGCTAACCTAGAGTTAACAACTTGTACTATCTGAACACTCGTGTTCTCGTCCTGTTATTTAGCTTCCCAAATCTCGTCCATTACCTTGGTGAGCACAAAGTTATTAATACTGATAGAGATAATGGTATAAACTACAAAAATAAGACTGATGCATGAAACTAGAATTTCTTTGTTGCACAAAGTAAAAGTATTGTTGCTACTGCCATTTGTTCAAGGTACTGTACCTTGTTCTAACCCTAACCACAAAGATGGTTAACATTATAATGGACACCTGCCAGCCTTTCAGAAACTATTAGAGAAGTGGCTTAAGAGTTGTCACGATACTGATAAAAGTGTTGCCTTAAATGTTGGTATTGGTGAGTCTATGCAGCGATCTGATACCATATAATCAAGCCTTGAAATAAACTACTTTAAAGTATTTGTTATTTATGCAATGACTGACTGTCAAACTAGATATTAAAAGAAAGTTATATAGCATTCATTCTCTATATGCACTGCGTTCACAAAACCTGAGCCAGGCATACAACGATAGCAATCTTTTTTTAAACGCACTTGTCCTGGATCGGTACTGGCAGATACGCTATTTCAGATTTCAAATCTGTATTGGAAAAGGAAAAAAATGGTATTGAAACATCTCTTATTAAATTCAAAAACTTGCTGGTCATTCAACTAAATCAATCATGCACTGTCCAGCCTAATGTATATTACATTACAAAGTCCTCAAAGAGCAAGACAGATAATATCTTTGAATGAGTCACAGCCACACTGTTACAACACCCTTCAAGGTGGGTCCAAGGAGAGTCGGCGCGCGGCGTCGGCATGGCAGCCTGTTTATCATGATTAGATCAGCAGGCCTTTGCAGGGGGTTAACACATCCCAGCATGCACTCTACTCCCCAGACACCATTTTCTTCCCTCTGCATACATAAGTAATCAAGTGCAAGGCCCCTTGATGGTCAACCAACAGCTCAGGGACCTCATTTATTTTGTCTGGCATGCAGACAAAAGAAAACATACGCCGTTCTCTATGCAAGAATTGGGATTTTAAAAAAGCAAATTTGACGGAAACATGTGCGGTCCTCCATAGACACTCTGACCCAGGCGTACACACAGAAACCGGGTGAAATGAGAAACACCGACACGGACGGCTGATGGATGAAACTGAGACCATTGTGTAAAATGAATCGAAATATTGCCTCTCATTGAGGATATGAAGAATTCACCAAGCCATTCTTACAAATAATATCCTACACAAACACCGGTTTGGTCAATCTGCGGTGAAAAACAGACAAGATACTATCGTAAATTCAATTGAAGATATGTTTGCGAAAAAAAATGTATTCTCATGAACAATACGATAAACAGGAAAAATAATGTATACACTAATGCTGTTTTCGATGCCTCCGTCTGGCGGAGCACATCGTTTTAATATGGTCATCGTATACAGTATCAGAGTTTTTTTATACAGAGTTTATTTTTATGGCTGCAGGTTGTTTTGTTTGTTTTTATTGTAGTGTAATGGCAAAATTACATTTAAGCATAATTCTTTATATTCTTGTCTTATTTCTGTTTTAGTTTCTCTCACAATGCTGAAAGTGAGTTTATCTATATTAGTTGATTCTGATTCTCACTAAACTAAGTGGGAGCCACAAAGTCTGGGAACGTAATGTGTACGCTGAACAGATAAGGTACAAGGTCACCCTGAACCATCTCTCCCAGTACATTCATTTCTCCCTGGATAGTTGAGACTTCGCAGATAATTGAGATGTAACCGGGGGGTGAAAGTTGTACAGGGGGGAGAAGGTGAAATGGCTCCGAGAGGTCTCCTGTGTTTTAGATGGTCTACGGTGTCTTGATTGATTGTAAGAAATGATGAGTCATGCTTAGACAAGTGCGTGTGTACTATTTCACTGAAGATTTATTTAAGCTCAGTATTCCTGTTGACTCTAGACTTTTTCACACTGAGCTGCTGTGCCTTTTGTGAAATTGTATTTGCAAATATATAATAAAATACAAAAAACCAAACTTGGTTTAGTCTGCAACTGTCTTTATTTGTTTCACTCTTTAACTTTCTAAATCCACTCCTGCTGCAAAAAAGAAACTTCCACAACAGTAGGTCTAAAGCATGTTTCTCTTTTGTGAAAGAGGCAATAGAAAGTTTTACCAATTACATGCTCCTTGCGCAGAACTATTTGTCATTTATTCCGATACCTTTAGCTTTTTAGATACAATCAAATTGATGGGTATAAAAAGGCATGCCATGCGTAATGATGCACAATGGCTGGCTTTGCACTGTTGGGAGATGTGGCAAATGGAGAGTGACAGCAAGAAGACTTGCTGGCAAACGAGGATGAGTGGCCTCAGAGCCGGTTCCGACTTCCTGGAGCGGTCCTGTTGGATCTTGGTGCTGTTTTGGGCCCAGCGTTACAGAGGAGCACTCTGAGAACCCACGCCGTGCCGACACGTGTCCCACTTCAAGGGCGGTCAGCTCCGGCGTCCCATGGCAGAAACACTTTCTCGGAGTAGCGCTAGGCATTTTTTTTTGCATCAACTGCAGTACTATTGCATTAACTGCGTCTGCAACATGTTGTTACTCTACAGCTTTTTTGGCATTAGTAATGCCCACACTGTGCCCTCCAAACATATTCCCCTCTTTTCCACAGCTCTAACAAGAACTACAATTTCGCATTGAGTGAAACTCCTTTGCTTTGTTTTCCTCTGTGCACATGAGGTCGGTATGGATATGGGTATTTATAAAGGGAATCCGGGGTAGGACTTTCGTGCGCATGGTTTTATAAATCCAAATATTTCTGTGCTCACATTCTATGTTTTGTCTGTACGCCACTTCTGACGCAAATTCGCCACACAGTTTTATAAATGAGACCCCAGAGCTACAGATAGTCACATATCCAATTACTCCCTAGGAAGGTCAGGTTAAGTGTGTGCGTGTGGGGGTGCGGGATCTGATAGTTCGTCAAGACTGTAATTACTAACGTGCCATTAGAAGCCTAACTTCCATGATGAATATGTGACATATTGATCGCTGTATAGATGGGGGCAGAGGGGCAGGTACACCCACGCTATGTCATCACGGTACAAGAGTATGCCAAGGACATACTGCACATGTCATGGACAGAGTGTGTGTGGCCTGACAGATAAACAGGGCTGGGATGATATGCTTTTTGTCATGATTGGATTCTTTCACAATACATGGGTGCCGATTCGTATTGCAATTCTAGAAGTATTGCAATATGATAGTATTGAGATTTTCTTTTCATTCTTTAACAAAAACAAAAGTTGAATAATACACTTCTAGAGACAATATATCATGAGACATTTCTAAAAACTAATTATTTTCTAAATAAAATGCGCATCACATGATTATTATTATTCACTTGTACAGAAGTACAGAACATGGATTTTCTACATTTTCTGCTTTCGGCCTGTTTTTCTGGAAACGTATATGATGTATGCCCCGTTGGCGGTACCATATAAACAGAACAGATTTAGGTGAATCATTGGTAAAAATAAATAAATTAAAAATATCCATTCTAGGGAAAATAATCAATTTTAAAAATCGTTGCAAAAAGCAAATAATGATACATACGTGAATCGATTTTGTTTCCCACCCCTACTAACTACCATGATGAATATGTGACATATTGATCGCTGTATAGATGGGGGCAGAGGGGCAGGTACATGCACGCTATGTCATCACGGTACAAGAGTATGCCAAGGACATACTGCACATGTCATGGACAGAGTGTGTGTGGCCTGACAGATAAAAAGGTGTTAACTTTCTTTATTGTTTGAATTGTTTGCTATGAGTCATCCAGTGAGGCTGCCAGCCACCACAGGAAGGCACCTTTCCACAATATATCACTATAATGGGACATCCCACAATGTACGCTTAGCACACATCCCAGTCAACTACATTAAACATCAACTCTGTCAGATTAAAATGTGCCATTTTGCCACTAATGAGTCCAACTCATATTGTGGTAATTTCATTACAGCTCCCAACTGAAGGCAATTACTGGTCCAGTTGTGACACCTGCACGCTGTCATCTCCATGATCTCTGTCTGAGCTGCTGTCGGCATGACAGTTATTTTGTTTCCCTGTACCGATTGTTTCCAAAAACAGCTGGGAGGAACTACTTTGAATGGATGACCCTACATGGCTGACGACCCGAGGACGGAAATCAAATTACTCTTTGTGACAGTCTTTCAAGCAACCCCTCCACTGGGGAGATAATGCTGCGGAGTGGAAACTTGGGGGTCAAACTGAGGCTGTGCTGTGTATTCGAGCTGGAGTTACACGACGTCCGCACCATTTCAGGTATGAACTGAACAAGTACGGTCACCAAAATGAACTACAAAACAGAACTACTCAGATGGAGTGTAGATTAGAATAGTTACAAGGAGAACATAGGTTGGAATAAATAATCAGAGTTCAAATAGCTGACAACATGGTAACAACGTTCCTCTAGGTCCTGAACTGAATCAAGGTCCACCCACACTCGTCCACAACAAAAGGAGCCAGGAGCCTTTTTGCTGGGAGAAATGACAAAAATAGACATTGAGCAAACCTTGAAAACACCTGTGAAAAGGTTTCTACAAAAATGCCTGGAGTCAGAAGTATCAAGGGAATAACAGGTGAATAACAATGTGTCAAGTTGTTGTAGCTTTGGCTTTTCCACCGGTTGTAAACAACCCACAGTTTTACCTTTCTGGAAGTGAAAATGAAGGCAAATATTATTACTACACAATCTGTCTGTCGTAGAACTCGGTTTGGTTTAAGATGAATTGTTGCGCAAGCAATTTCACAATGCAATGAAAGATTGTAACCGACAACTGAGGTGCATTCACTTATATTTTAATTAAACAAGAGGTTTGGATTACATGGTTTAACTGGCAGTTTGTTTACATCCTACATTACCAATTGTAGTACCTTCCCTTCGGACCCAACTAAACAAAGCAATTCAGTGAGTGTTAGTTGTGGTAGGAAGGGATGGGCTTTAGAAATAATGATAAATACGATACATATCTCTGATTTGTTGAAATAGATGCTGTGTTGTGCCCACTGCTATTTCTGCTGGTTGGGAAACAATTTAACAAGAGCTTTGCAGGTGGTATTAAGAACAGGGATTTCATTGTCATACATAACTACCTACTGTAAGATAAGATAAGATAGACTTTATTAATCCCACACTGGGGAAATTCCTGTGCTACAGCAGCTCAAAAGAAAAAAATGTACACACATCAGAATAACACAAATTCAAATTAAATAAGACAGGAGAAAAAAATATACAGAATGTATTATAAGAAATAGAAAAAAATAGAAATAGTACAGTAGCTACATCCATGAAAAAGAGCAACAGAAAATTGGGGAAAATGGTGACGGAAAAGCGTGAATGAGACTGACACAGATGTTGCTACAAATCGGCTTACACAAATAAATTACTCTATTTTTTTGATTGTGGTGAAAAACACTGTAGCTTGTTATTTGCTACTGACAAGGCACAACAAAAGAAATACCATGCCCTACCACAAGGAAATCCACTAACATTTAAAGTGAAACGGAATGGTGAATTAGTTTGATTGTCAACTAGGTCTTAAGCAATCACAACATTACAAATGTCATCAAAACTCAGGGACAATCATAACTCTCCTCTTCATGGAGCTGATATATGCTAGCAGGCAGAAGCTGTAGCAAGTAAGAGCTTAAATGTGTAACCCAAATCAAAGCTATGGTGCATCGCTTCATAATGTTCTCATCCAGAATGAAAGACCGGGATTAACAGCGCTCCAGTTACATTTTAATGAGCACATGTAGACACAAACAATCAAGCTGTGGATTTGTGCACTCCCAGTTTATCCATAATAAGAGGAGAGAGTACTAAACATAGAATGCTTTGGATTTATTATCCATGCCTCTGTGCCACACTTCATTCCATTTAAATCAAAGCTAAACTGCTATGTTAAGACGTTTGAATACATTTTTAAATGAAAGACTTTTAATTTGGCTATTGCAACGTACGCAAGTGTTTTTTGTGATGACTCGAGGGAACCCAAGAGAAAAGCCAATATTAAATACCCACAACGGCACATGGCAATCTCTGACAGATACACAGATTTCCTCACCCACTTTATGTTTGGTTCAGCAGTTTAGCGAGAGAAAAATGCTTTGTTTCCTATTCAGCAAAAATGTGAATGAGCTTTTCGAGTCTTTGAATTTTAAGATGGCAGCCTATTACAGTCATTTTAAGCGTATCCGTGTCACCGACTGTGCTGACACAGCTCCCTATATATGGAGAGCTGGCTTGGTTTAATCATCTTCTCTCACACTCTCACACACTCTCACACACACACGACGGGTGGATGGATGCGGCATTGTGACAATACTCAGTCCCCATCACATTATGATACCTTATAATCCTCCCATAACCACAACAGAAACTTCCTATTGTAAACACATTCCTGTATTCTTTTTTTGGACATCTTGTCCTGACAGACAACAGACACCTAAAACAAACCTTATTTTGGCTTATATGTGAAGCTATGACTAACAAAGTGTAGGAAAAGTTGCAATCAACATATTACCAATGCAGTGGCAAGTCCTCTTTGTCAATTCATTTCAGAAGACAAGCCTCAGTTTGAATTTCTCTCTTTAGTTATGGCTGGGGACTGCATGCATTGGGCTTTTATCAACTGATCAACTTTTAAGTCCTTACTAGATTAGAGTAAAGTAGGTTTAGTGACTAGGGATGCACCGAAATGAAAATTCTTGGCCGAAACCAAAAACCCAAAAGAAATTATGCCAGTTATTAGTACCATTGCATTTATGGCTATGACTGTGTACTAACTTTACTAAAATCAAGGCATTGCAATTGTATAAATTAATATTAAAGTTTAATTTAAAAAATATCTAGCAGAAATATGGCTACAATCTGATAGTCACATACAGTATATAGTAGCCTAAGAACAGAATAGCTTACCTATTGTTATTATTATTATTATTTGAGGCACTTTCTTGCAGGATTTCACTGAACATATCAGACAACGAGGGTGCATGCCCCTCATCTGGTGCAGAGAGACAAGTCTTTTTTTCTGCGCTCTGATCTCCTCCTGCGCTGGGCGCTGCTCCGTCTCCGTCTCCACGCGGGTTCTCCGCATCCATCGCGGCCTGGATCATTTCTCGTGCGCCCTGCTTTATTTCCACATCCAAGTAATGGTCTTTATAACGCGGATCAAGTACAGTCGCGATGCAGTGCAGAGGATCCGAATAGATCTCACTGAAACGTGTGCTGACAGACTCTAAGAGCTACTTTTCATTGTTTTCACTCCGTGGGCCGTCTCAACCTCTTTGCCTAGGAGACGCTTTGCAGGTGGAACGGGTACTGACACACGTGCAGGTCGCGGTTTCTGTTTGCGTCATCACAACATTTTCAGCCGTATTGTTTCGGTGATAAAAGTATTTCGGCCGAAAATGCCCTTTTGGGCCATTTTCGGCGGCCGAATATTCGGTGCATCCCTATTAGTGACAGATTTCAATATGAACAGAATATTACATGTATGGGCTTAACGGATCAGAGAACAAAGTTCCTTCCCCATTAGCTACTGTTGCTACGCCCGGCAGGCTTCCTGTTCTCGTACTGCACATGTGCGGTTTAAAATGCTACCAGGGGCTCGCTTAAAATGTTTTCAGTGAACTATTTTAGTACAATATGAGATCGTATTCTGAACGGCTGCCATGACATTCTGGCTCTGAATTTCCGGAGAAAACAAACCCATGTGACGTGTTCGTCCAATTAGCTGCCGGTTTTCATTTCTTGGGCGACATTACAGGTTAGCGCCGCCTGCTGTTATAGAGATGTATTACGTCTCCTCTTGTCTTTTTGGTCTGTTCTGAGGCAGTTTTTTGGACCTCGGGGACGCGACTGATCATATCGACGGGGTTTTCTGTCAATGGTCGGCCGTCGGCTATATGTGTCTACACCAGGGGTCGGCAACCTTAGGCACGCGTGCCACCATGGGCACGCGGGACCTTAACCAATGGCACGCTGGCAATATGTGTGCAAGAGAGTTATTGATGTGTTGAAATCATGGTTGAAATGCTGAAGCACTCTCTCATCCGCATGCCAAATTACAAAGTTCACAGTTGCCGACCTCATAGGTGCCGATACCGTGGGTGCTCCGGAGCTTGAGCACCCACGAAAAATACTGAGCACCCACGTATGCCAGACTGCCAGTTCATTTTTATATTAATTTAATATTAAACATTGCAGGTGGTGCTAAGTGGAGCGTCTGTCATAGTGTGATTGGTCATGTCGGTGGCATTGATTTATAATTTCCCCCGAAGCTGATTAAACTTCTCATCTCCAGTCCTATCTGTGAGAAGTGGCGCTGTCCTGAGTTGAAAGATAGCTTAGGCTACTTTACGGCGCGTGTGTTCGTGTCGGCCGCTGTCCATTTCCTAAGGTTCTGAAATGCAAACATTTTTGACTAGGCTACTTTTTTTTTTTCTTAAAGGGTGTGCGCGTGTGAGCACCCACGGAGGAAAACATAAATTGGCATCTGTGCGCAACCTGTTATTTACGGTAGTTTGATTGACTCATATCTCTGACCAATACAAAGAGGATTACCAACGGCCGCTGGGGCAGATAAACTAACGCTAGTCTCGTTACTGTAAGGAGGCTACAATTAAACCTTCGGGAGTTAAAAGTCAAAACTTATCAATGCACTCACCTGTGTAGACCGGCATCAACATGTAGAAAGCGATATTTCAATCTGCTCTGTCTGCTCAGTGCACTCTTGTCCACCGCGCTGTTTTACGCAAACACAGCTCTACTCTGCATATAGCACATTTTTACAAAACAAGCTAAAAGAAAAGCTATCGGTTTGTAGTCTGTTTCTTAGTTTGCAGGGAATCTTGAAATTTTGACAAATTCTTATAAACTTATAACCTGACTCCGCCAGATGGATTGCTTCGCATTTGCTCGGCATATCCATCTGGGAACTTTCCGTTGGAGAACTTTTGGGAAGGGGCGGAAATACTGGTTAGCTGATTGGATGAACCATCTGTCTATCACCTATGTTGGTGATAGACGGGCCAAATCAACCAATCAGATCCACGAAGCGTATGAAAATACAACCACAAGCCCGCCCCTGCTGCTGCAGGCAAAGCATAGCTCGTTAGCTCAGCAAGCAAGCAACATGTCGGTAAAGGAGATTTGCCGTTTGTGTAACCCATTTCAGGTTCACGGACCATATTCCAAAAGAAGGATCCAAGAGAAAAAAAGCATTAGCGAGCGGCTACCGCTGTCTGAAAATACTGGTTAGCTGATTGGATAAACCATCTGTCTATCACCACCTAACCCACCTCAAAACCAACGCTGATTGGCCCGGTCGATTGGCTAACTGCTCCAAATTTTCTCTGCCTCAAGATGCCAGACTGATCTGGGAGGAGAACTGGAGCTCGCAAGATCAGGACGGTCTCACGAGGCTAATAAACTTAAGCTGTCTGAAGAAACCATCCTCTCCGCTGGAGCGGTAAATATGGACGCATTATAAGACCAAAACAAATACATGTGGCTACTTAATATGCATGTGAATGACGCAATCGTTAGGTGTGTTCTTCATTCTTGATAATGATGCTGGTTGTGTTATTTTTCCACAGCATCGTTTCATTGAAAATGAGGCATACAGGACCTGCTTATCAGTCCATTCGTCATTAAAGCTGGGCTTTTCCACAACTTTTCGCTTCAGGCTCTTTGACAGTGATATTTTTGTCAGCCCATTTTCCACCAATCAGGACTGCATACTAAAACCATGTTTCAATAATAATAATAATAATAATAATAATAATAATAATAATAATAATAATAATAATAATTACAAGGTCCTGGGGCCTGTTTCACAAAAGCAGAATATATAAATCCAGGATAACTGATAAAGCGAGGCTTGACCTAGTTTAATCTGTGCAGCCTGGCTTGGTGCGTTTCACGAAGGCCAAGCCAGGCTGAGGAGGAGAGACTAGGTCGAGTCAGGCTGAGGAGGAGAGACTAGGTTGAGTCAGGCTGAGGAGGAGAGACTAGGTCGAGTCAGGCTGAGGAGGAGAGACTAGGTCGAGCCAGGCTGAGGAGGAGAGACTAGGTCAGGCTGAGGAGGAGAGACTAGGTCGAGTCAGGCTGAGGAGGAGAGACTAGGTCGAGTCAGGCTGAGGAGGAGAGACTAGGTCGAGCCAGGCTGAGGAGGAGAGACTAGGTCGAGTCAGGCTGAGGAGGAGAGACTAGGTCGAGTCAGGCTGAGGAGGAGAGACTAGGTCGAGCCAGGCTGAGGAGGAGAGACTAGGTCGAGTCAGGCTGAGGAGGAGAGACTAGGTCGAGTCAGGCTGAGGAGGAGAGACTAGGTCGAGTCAGGCTGAAGTAATTCTGATAGATGCGCGTCCACGGCTTTCCTCAAAAGGTTGATCACAGATTTACTGATGCCAAAATGGAGAATACACATTGTTCATACTTTATACAGAGTGAGCAGCAGCTTCTTGTGGAAGTATGATGACGTGAAACACATGATTTGTATAAAAAGAAAAGAAACACAGCCGCTGTAATAAAACAGCAAGAAAAAGCGCAGCAAGACGATCACAGAACGACTGAATGTGTAAGCAGCATAAACATATACATTAACTGACCACTGCTCTGAATTGAAACCATCATAATCATACCATTCAAGGATTAGGCTACTAATCATTTGCACAAATTAACAGTAGTACTCTTTGCCATGAAATTTACCATCAAGATCAATTTTCTACACTGCAAAAATATGATGCGTAAATATCTCTTTCACTCTGTTCCTCCCTCTTTCTCTCTCTCTCATGGGCTAAAATATAAATGTCCTAAGTCATATTAACTTCCACTGCTCGCTTTTAATGCAAAGTGTACAACTGTTCGTTTTTGCAAATGACAGTGACTCATTGAATGGTTTCAGTTAAGAGCAGTATTTCATAAATGTATATTTTTAGATATATCAGTCAGTCTGCTATTATCTGTTACATTGCTATTAAACGCGTTTTTTATTTTTTATAGAGGACGAGTTTCTTTCTCTACATATTATATGCCTTGCTCCCTAATGTACTGTATGGACATAGAAAATAAAGACACTGAAGAAATAGGACTAAAATCTAGAAATTATAAAGATAATTAAAGGTCCCATGACATGGTGCTCTTTGGATGCTTTTATATAGACCTTAGTGGTCCCCTAACACTGTATCTGAAGTCTCTTTTATATAGACCTCAGTGGTCCCCTAATACTGTATCTGAAGTCTCTTTTATATAGGCCTTAGTGGTCCCCTAATACTGTATCTGAAGTCTCTTTCCCGAAATTCAGCTTTGGTGCAGAATTACAGCCACTAGAGCCAGTCCCACAATGAGCTTTCCTTAGGATGTGCCATTTCTGTGTCTGAAGCTATTGAGGAGGAGAGTGGGAGGGGCAAGGTGGAGGGTGGGGGTGTGGCCTTGACCAACTGCCACTTTTCTCGTTTGAAAGCCATGATGTCTCTCTCTCATGGGTTGGCCAAATTCTCTGGGCGGGCAAAGCAGAGAAAGGGGAGGTAACCTTGCTTGTTATGACCTCATAACAAGCAGATTCCAAAACGGCTCATCTGAGCTTTCATTTTCTCAAAGGCAGAGCAGGATACCCAGGGCTCGGTTTACACCTATCACCATTTCTAGACACTGGGGAACCATATGCAGGCTGGGGGAACTCATATTAATGTTAAAAAACCTCATAAAGTGAAATTTTCATGCCATGGGACCTTTAAGTGATAAATTCCATGCACACTGTAAACATGAATGGAACAGAGTATATTCATCAGTTATTTCCCCCCAGCAAAAAAGTTCAAAAACCATTAAGGTGTCCTCTCCCTGTTGTTACATGAATGTACAGTAGCCTACATCACTAGATAGTTATTGGTCCAGTGACCTAAGACTATAATTTGGGAGGATTGTACAATAAGAATAGGTTCTTAAAATTGTTCAATCCTCCCAAATTATAGTCCCAGTTTACTGGACAACACAAATTGTATGCCAAGAATTCCAAATACAATGCGCATGGAAGACAAATAAACATGATCCTTATTGTTAAAGAATAATAAAAAAAAATTCTCAACTAAAAAAATTCAAGGTGCATTGGTCAACTATAGAAATGTAAAGCATTGTATGTATTGCCCTTAGTAACAGACTTCATTTAAAACTCATTTGAAATGTTATCAGCCTTTTCCAATTATCTCAACAACTGCCATAATATATCCATCAAACTTCTAACAACAATATGAACCGCAGTCTTCATACAGCAATATAAACGTAACAATGACGGTCACATGAATAATTATAAAAAAAAATGGTCACAACTTTAACAAATAACAGTATTTAAATGAACAGCAATATGTACCTTTTGTATTTTAATCCAGGCTGATAACAATAAGGTGAAACCACTGCTGGGTGAACAGAAAAGGCTCCAGGATTAAATAAATCCTGGCTCTTAGCCTGGTCAGGAGCAGGCTAGCTGTACAGAATAAATCTCCATGGTGATTTATGTGCCTCCGCTTTTGTGAAACCGAGTCAAGGCTAAATTGAGCCAGGATAACTGGGAATCCAGGCTTAATCCCTTATCCTGGTTTTGTGAAACAGGCCCCTGATTATGAGAAATAAATGTTATCAAATGTTGGTATGGAATAAAATTACAGATTCCCTGGATATTACATTTTGATGTGATTATCATAAAAGAAATTAATGTTAACATGGCACACTAATAAACAAGAAATTTTTAAAAGGACACTTATTCACATATGAAAAAGCTGGCGACCCCTGGTCTACACCTTTAAAATGGGAACCCTGTATAAAGATATGAAATATGCACTTGATGGTTGCACATGGAAATAATGAAACAGTTGTTCTTGTATTGCAGTGCAGAGCTAGTTAGTCCTTGTATGATAAGTAATGAAATCAAAAAAAGGATCAAACTTTACTCTTAATCGTCATATACACACAGTACAATGTAGTGAAAGTAAATTCTATTACT
Source organism: Perca flavescens (assembly GCF_004354835.1). Taxonomy (NCBI): domain Eukaryota; kingdom Metazoa; phylum Chordata; class Actinopteri; order Perciformes; family Percidae; genus Perca; species Perca flavescens. Next base: position 37,684,988 of record NC_041336.1, read on the forward strand.
GCATTTAACCCATCCTAAGTTTTAGGACCAGTGGACAGCTATACATACAGCATCTGGGGAGCAACTTGTGGTCAATTCTTAATAGATTCTGTATGATGAACGTAGATCTTGTATATGCTGCACTTGCAGATACTGTACTTTCTCACCTGGTTGTAGTAAAAAAAAAGACTATGAAGAGAAACAAATGTCATTTACATGTAAAACTTTTTTTTTTTTTAAAGTGTTCACATTTTCAAAAGATATCTAAATAAATGATATTGATTTTTTTTACATGATTTTTTTCTTCCTAGTATGGGTCGTCCACACATGAATTTAACCAACCGATTTCAAATTTCCTGTTGAAAAACTACAGGGAAGCAGGCTGCAATTTCTGCACAGGACCTCCCTAGGTTAAAAAACTAAAGGCTGTGAGAACAGAATAAGCGGTTGTATTAGAATTCATGGGGTTAGTTATTCACAAGAAATTGTATTTGTTTTCAATGTGGAAAATAAACGGGCTGTTCTCAGTAATGTATCCAGTACTAAAGACACTTAAATATAAAGCAACCCCAAACTGAACAGCTAGGATTAAAACAACATTGAAGAAGCAGCAACCCAAAAGCATTTTTTTGTTGATCCACCTCACACATACTGGCTAAGCAATGGGACCACTTCTACCTTGCAGTCAACAACGAGAAGCACCAAAGTGATAAATGATTTATGCAGACTGTGCGCTACCACGAGTCACATGACAAATACAGAATGTACCAAGGAGGACTGTGAACTGGGTTTTCTAATCTTCCTGCGAAGGCTGTGTGAGAATATTTACACTTCAGTTTAAAGGGTTCTCTGGGGCCTTCCCATTTAGAAATCTGATCAAATTATATAATTCATAGACTTTACTTTAAAAAAAAACAATGAAGGGGAATGTTTTTTAGTGTTTTGACCTGAAATCAACCATCACCTTTCCGCACATCAATGTCTTTTTAAATACAAAGTCATCCGTGGAACACAGCTGACCATAAAATGTCAGCTATTATGAGCAGAAGCAGTGTTAAAGCGCTCGGAGATTTGCTGGGCTTTTATTTTGAGTGGATAAGAATAGATCAAAAGTGACACTGTGCTGACCTTTTGGTGCTGAACATCTTGGCAGCGTCTTCTTCCTCGTGCTCAGAGGCTTTGGGAGGTCGAGGTTTGATGTTGACTTTTCAAACCTGCAGGAAGCACACATGCACGCACACATGCACGCAAACACACACACACACACACACACACACACACACACACAGGCACACGCACATACATACAAAGCAAAAAGAAAAAGACAGGGACAGGGGACAGAAGGAGATAACAGTGAGATTGACAGCATCACAGTCAGGTTGCCTTCATGTTGTCTGAATGCCTTTGGCCACACTGGCCTCAACAACCTCCATTAGCTGGCCTCCAACTGAGCCATTCAAATCGACCGGGCACGGCAGGAGGCAATGAGAAGGCCCGGATCTGAATATTCAAATATTTAAATATTCATTCAATGGGTAGGTATTCGATTTTCAATTTTGGGATTCGAATATTTTTTTTTTTTTTTTTAAACGTGCATGCAGGCTGAAATTCACGGTGGTGTTTTGTAGGGATTAAGCTTCTAAGTAAAGGTCTGCTACAAGCAAGCAGTCTGATGTTTGTAGAGGTCTGTATGGTTATACTGTAGCAGCCTGGTGTCGTTGTCAGGCGATTTGATAAATGGTAAAGATAGTGAGCTGCCCAGGAGTTTGTGTGACAACAGGTTTCCTGTAACAACAAAGCAGTCGCTTCAGCTCTTTTCTTTCCCTCTTTTTCCCGTGAAATAAAGCTGCCTTCAGGTGGGGTCGGAAATGTTGGTTTCCCTCCGCTGCTAAAAAAAAAAAAAAAAAAAAAAAAAAGGTTTTGGGTACAGCCCTAGCAATTAGAAGAGAATAACCCAGCCAACATGACAAACACAATGCATGGAGTCAGCTGTCAGCTTTGATAATTATTTGCTTTACTTCGCCACAAGAGCGCCGATTTAAAAACAGAGTGGAATTAATTAGCACAGAAGCTAAACTGGAGCGACGAGGCACAATTAAAATGCAATTAAAAAGGAGAACTATATACTGCTTGTGTAGGCAAACATGTCACATGCAGGCTATTAAGTAGCACAGACTCTGAATGGTTAAATCACCAAACTGGGTCTCTCTTGATAGCTGCGCTAAACCTAGCTGGGGGTTAACAGAGACTGTTGAGGACGAGCTGGAGTAAAAAAAGATAGGGTTCAATAATTAATGCCGAGGTCCACGCAGGCCTCACTTCTCACCCTCTCCTGCCTGTAATGAGATGAGTGGAGGGCCAGAGGGAAATCAAAGGGAAGGAGAATGGGGTGATTAAAACACCCAGCTCGGCCCCATCTACCGTCTTTCCTCCTCTATCAGTTAGACACACCAGCATATACACATCATCTAATTTATAACACCTGGAGTGCGTTTCCTCCTTGCTGGCAAGGAGCAGAGGAGAGCTGAATAAGCAGGCATAAAGGTTAACAAAGTAGTGCGCCACTGGGAACATCGGACAATTCATTCAGGGGACATGAAAACCGCGGATGTATTCACTTCTGTAAGTAATCTAAGGCAGTGCCGCAGCCAACTTTGTGGCTTCAATGATTCACTGCTGATAACTTCACAGACAAGCAGCCACGGAAAGGTTATTCTAGGGCTGGACAATATATCAATATTACATCGACATCAACATATGAGGCTAGATATCATCTTACATTTTGGATATCGTAATATTGTGATAGGTGTTGTCTTTTCCTGGTTTTAAAGGCTGCATTTCAGTAAAGTGATGTAATTTTCTGAATTTACCAGACTTGGTCCTTGTATCCACATTATTGGTGATTATTTATCAAAACTGTCATTGTGTTAATATTTTGTGAAAGCACCAATAGTCAACCCTACAATATTGCCGCAATATCGACATTGATGTATTTGGTCAAAAATTTCATGATAATTGATAATTTTCTCCCTATCGCCCAGCCTTATGTTATTCTATAAAAACATATTTATATTCTTCATATTGTTTCTTCATAAAACGATTTTAAATACAGCCTGCAGTTAAGTTGAATTGTTATGACATTACATTACTTTCAACGTATGACGTGCTGGATTAAGGATTAAAGTAGTCTCACTGTTAGAAGCCAAACAAAAACGCACACCTCAGATAAGGGTCAAAGCTGTTGTCAACAGTTTGTCACCAGTTTCAAATGCCATCGAGGGTGGCTTCACATCTGTACTGAACACATTTTAAATCAAACTCAGCAATGCTTGCAGCTCTGTGAGGCTGTACTGATGCTGCATTCATGCAATGCTGGCAGAATAAGAAAAAGGAAAACCTCCCTTTATTCCGAATTGGGAGTGTTCACACATTGCAAGATGGCTACTCCTACTGCTCCTCTTTCTTAACTTCAAGTTGCTCTTCCTTTTACTGCATATTGCTTAAATAAGAAATTCATTGGTTCATGCTTACTTTAAACCCACGGGCAAGTAAAGCTTGGCATCATGATCCCAAATAAGGTCTAAATGTATTTTCAGTTTTTGTCTTGGTTCAGGATAGACCCTTGAAAGCTTAAGGGTTTGTTATTATGTTTCTAAGGGGAGTGCTGGGTTTGGTAAAGCACTCTCTGTAGTCATTTTTAAACACTGTGACGAATGGAAGGATGAGTCACATTTTCAAAAGCAATGGAAAAGGAAATTATGTGACTCGTTTAAATTGTCTCTCTGTACTCCATGGGCTCTGAATTTTCCCTCAGATTAAATAAATAGTTTTTTTTTAATGAAATGAAATATTTTAAAATAATTGGCTGTCAGTGCATCTACCTGCAGCCCTTTACGGCGAGGTATTTCTCATCTCATTAACGCCCCTCTGCTGCCATACTGGTATGAAATGCACATAAAAACACAAATGTGGTGTACTGCCTGGCCGGGTTGGATCAGTGTTAGAGCAGGCGATAGAGGTTTATGCTTCGACGCAAAGGTCCAGGGTTTGAATCTGACCTGTGACAATTTCCTGCATGTCTTCCCCCTCTCCTCTTTCTCACCTAGCTGTCCTGTCAAAAATTAAAGGCGGAAAAGCCCCAAAAAAGAATCTTACAAAAAGAAAAAAAGTGGTGTACTGCTTTAAGTGTAAAAAGATTTTCAAAACTGATATATCTCAACTTTTGTAAGGATTGCCATGGGATTTTGTGCAGATATCCATGGTCCCCAGAAGATGAATCCTAATGACTTTGGTGATACAAACTTTTTACCTCCAGCACCACCAAGAGGCTGACATTTGTGGTTTTAAATTCCACCGATCACATTTATTAATGCTGTTTTGCATAATGTTTTTTTTCTTCTTTTTTTCTAGTGTTTAAAAAAGGAAGGGGAAAAAAAGGTATTTTTCTGTCTCTATGTGTTGCGTTTGATTGACAGCAGCTGGCAGGCTGATCCCCAGCAGGGGAACAAGAGAAAAAGTTAAACTTTGGCAGTCAGTGTGTCGTTACCATAAACAGTTAAAGACATGGACCACCAGATCCCGTGTCTCCGGACGCAGATCAGTGAAGGATATCAGAAGTCTCTTTCCCGGTGCTGGCTGAGTGTTACTGAGCAGCCTCCAACTGAGCTTGAAGACGTAGATGTGACGTGAGCAACGTGTCTGAAAGTGTGAAGTCTTCTGGTAGCTGTGCCGAGAGAAATCTCAATCATTCCCAATCTTACAGAGACGGAGAGTGTAGGTATATGTAAGGAGATAACATAGACACAGGCCAATTATTGATCACTAACATGCTAGTTAACATTAGTAATTAAACTTAAACAATTAATCTAAGTCCAAACTAGAGGTCGACCGATTAATCAGTCGGCCGATTAATCGGCCGATTTTTGGCATTTTTTTACATAATCGGCATCGGCCAATATCCCAGTATATCAAGCCGATTTATAGGCAGGCGCATCTGCGGGCAGCCTAGTGTTAAAAACATGAATAGGCGACATTTTTTACAGCGCACTCAGACCACCTGCCTCCAGCCCCTCCCCTCGTGAATTCTTGCGCTGTGTGTCTCGCACAGTCACTTCAGGCTCCGACGCTACCGTTAGTAGTAGCTAGCATATTGCTGTTGTTCTTGCCTTGGGATTAACTGTACTAATAAAACCGTACAAAACACCGCGGCCACACCGCTGTGGAAGCTCCCCGAATGTCATTTATCAAAGCCTGGTTGTTACCCCTGTGCGTGGCAGTCTCATCCACTCCTATAACGGAGCTAACTACTAACGGAGCTAACCGCTAACGGAGCTAATCGTTGCTAACAGAGCCTTCAGTTCTCCGTGCCTTTATCCATTAACTGCATCTATGGACTCGAGCATGAATAAAACCCTTAATTTTATTAAATTGGCTGGACGAGTTTTAAATTACAACTCAGAGTTTTGATCCTAATGAGTGCAACAGGATATGTAACAGTAGGATCCCCAAAACACAGATACAACACTTCAACAAATGAACAATGATCTAACAAACAAGGTGAACAAGAATAGACTTTAGATAACCCTAGTCTGATGTGATTCAACAGGAGTTAGGAGGAAATAGTGTTGAGATTAATAACATGTCACTTTCTGTGAAGATGTGCAGATTTGTATTCTCAGAAGTTCAATAAATGCTGCTAAGTGCACTAAACTTTATTTTTTCATTTACAAGTTTATTTGACAAAGTTTATTTTCTTCTTACCTGTTTCGTTTATTTAATATATTTTTCATATATTATTTATACAATATACAGTATGTTTTTAAATTATACATTTTTAATTGAAGTATACAAGTGTAGATTGGTGAAGTGTTCAATAAATGTTTTTGTTGAGAAATTCTGTGTATATTAGTGTTACATTTTATCTTTCAAATAGAGGTTTAAAAACAAGCCCATATCGGCCAAAAAGGGTTAGGGGTTAGGGTTAGGCCAGGGTTAGGCTAACCCTATCGGCCAGAGAAAACCCATATCGGTTGACCTCTAGTCCAAACTGCCTATTTTTATAAAAACGTCTGCTACGGAGTCATAACGTGAGATACAAGGTAATGGAGCCTAGGGTTGGGTACCGAACCCAGTACTTTTACCGGTACTGATCGAATCACGTCGGTACTACAGAGTACTGGTTCACGTAAAATATAACTATGCCTGATTTCGGTACCTGAGAGTAAACGCAAGCTTATCTGTCCTCTCTGCATGTTGACAGAGAGCAGAGGTCCGACACTACTTCTGCTACATAGTCTTTTTAGGATGTACCACATGAAATTAGGTGCATCTGACTAATGTCTCATTTAAGTCATGTGGCATTGCATTTGGATGTTTTTTTTCTTCTCAATTGTTCTGTAAAGTGTGAAGACAGACACCCACAGCTTT